>NC_027752.1:43725216-43825028 GCF_000695525.1 Brassica oleracea var. oleracea | reverse complement strand
ATAGAGAAAATATAGTGTATATGACTGAAGTTGGTCCATTCCGAAACTAAAGATGGCTAAAATTCTTCTTTGTCAAAATGCATAGATGATAATCTTATATGAATAGAGTTCTCCATTGCTTATAGCAGTGTAATAAACGTCGTGTGTAAAGGAGAAAAAATGTTATATAAGTGAAAACAAAAATTATGATTTTTTTTCTTGTGCCTATAGGCTCTTCGCAATTTGAAGAAGAAATAACATATTGTGTGAAAATCTTTGGTTCGGTCAAATTTTATCCAGTTGTTTATAAAACTGATGTTATCTGATTCATGTAATTTTTCAGTGTTGATTTAAAAGCCCAAAAAACTCATCTATATTGACTTTTTGATATTTTTTTCTGTGATTTGAATTTAAAAAGAGATAAAACTTTCGATAAGTTATGTAAACTCAGAACAAGTATTTAGCTTTAGAAATCATTTACATGTTTCAAACTTATAATATATACATATATAATGTTTAAAATTGTGCATATAAAACCTGTGTAAAATGTGTCTGGATATGTTTCTCTTCTTTAATGTGTTAATTGTACTATATATAACATTATTTTAAAATTGTAAAAAGTTTATGTCACATACAAAAAACCATCAATAAAATATAATTCTCCATCTACAACAAGAAAAATGAAAAATTATATACATATAAATTTAAATTAAGAAAAACTAACATTGGAAAAACAAAAAGTTAATGTAAAAGAAAAAAACCAACAAATAATATTATAAATAAAATAAATTTATACGACACAATCTGCGCGAAGCGCGGAGAAAATCTCTAGTATTAATAAAAGGGACTAATCGAGGCTCTAGGGAGCGTCCATATCGTTTTATAAACCCTCTTCGAAAAGAAGCCATGTGGCATAACTAATATTATTACCTTATTACATTAAATCATATTACCATACTACACATTATTACCATATATACATTAAGGCTCCAGGGAGCGTTCACATCGTTTTATAAACCCTCTTCGAAAAAAAGCCACTTGGCATGACTAAAATTATTACCTTATTACATTAAATCATATTATCATACTACATATTATTACCATATATACATTAAATCATACGAAAATATAAGTAAACATACATTTAAATATGTAAATATATAATATATGAATTATCTATACCATAATAAGTAAATACACAATTTTAAAAATATATAATATACGAAAATAATATTAATAAGTAAATACATAAATAAAAAAATAAAAAAAATATATTAAGCATTACAAATTTATCTTAAAATGTAAATACACAATTAAGAAAAATAGAAAAGTACATTAAACCTTAAACATCCATCTTAAAATGTAAAATATAGATATTAAATAAAAATATAATACACGGAAATAATATTAATAAGTAAATACATAATATATCAAAAAGGAAAAAATACATTAAGCGCTAAACATCTATCTTAAAATGTAAATTAAAAAAATAAAGAATGAAAATATTACATTAGACATCTATCTTAAAATATAGAAAATAAATACATGTAAATATACATTTAAATATGTAAATTTATAATATACAAAAAGTAATAATAAGTAAGTACATACGAAAATATAAGTAAATATACATTTAAATACATAAATATATAATATACGAATTATATATACAATAATAAGTAAATACACAATTTAAAAAAATATATAATATACAAAAATAATATTAATAAGTAAATACATAATATAAAAATAGAAAAAATACATTAAGTATTAAACATTTATCTTAAAATGTAAAATATAGATATTAAGTAAATATATAATATGCAAAAATAATATTGATAAATAAATACATGATATAAAAAATGGAAAAAGTATGTTAAGCATTAAAACATCTATCTTAAAATGTAAATAAAAATAAAAAATAGAAATACTATATTAGACATCTATCTTAAAATGTAAAAATTCAACACATGTAAATATGCATTTAATATGTAAATATATAATATTCAAAAAGTAATAATAATTAAGTATATAATTTAAAAAATGAAAATACTACATTAAAAAGTAATAGGCAATATAAAAATCTAAATACTACAATAGTTAAAATAGAGTTGGTATAAATTCATCTATCAATAATAGGAATCCAAAAGAATGTAAAGATTATCTTATAATTGTAAACGTTGTATTACTTTTTTATGAAATTGTTAAAATTATAAGAATTTTTCATTTTATAATTAATTATCTATTTTTCATAATAAAAACTAAATGTTTTCCAAAGACCGTCCACATAAATATAAAAATCTATTTTTCAAAAGAAGCCATATGGTATTAAAATAGATAATAAATAAATATACAATAAAAAAATAATAAATTAATATATAATATCAGAAACATAAATATTACATAAAACTTCAATCGTAATATTATCATTTAATATCAAAAAAATAAAAAATATATAATAAGTAAATATTCAATATAATAAATATAAATATTACAAATCTATATTATCATTTAATATAAAAAATAGAATACGTAAATATACAATATAAGAAAAATAAGCAATAAATGAATATACAATAGAAGAAACATAAATATTACATTCAACATCTAGCGTAATTTTAAAATTAGTAAATATACAATATTGAAAATAAAATAAAATAAATATATAATATAAGAAATATAAAAGTACATTAAAAGTTTATCTGCAAAATGTATGATAAAATAAATAATAAGTTATCATTTGAAATGTATGATAAAATAAATAATAAGTTATCATTTAAAATAAAAGCAAGAAAATTAGAATAAATTAACATAAAATATAAAAATAGTGAGATAATTAACATTTGAAAATCAATATAAAAGCAAGAAAAAATGAAAAAAATATAAGAAATGGAAAAGTTAACTTACACATCGATTTGAAAAATATATAGTAAAATAAATAGTAAGTAAATATGAATATAAATATTACATTAAGCATCTAAAGTAATATTAAATTAAGTAAGTTAATAATACAAGAAAAAATCAATACTAAATAAATATATAATATGAGAAATATAAATATTTTATTAAACGTCTATCATCTTATTATAATTTGATACAAAGCAAAAAAATTAGAATATGTATATATACAATATAAGAAAAAAATATAAAATATAAAAATGGAAAAACTAAATTAAATATCTATCTGAAAATTATATATAAAAAATACAATAAAAAAGTAGAAATATCACATTAAACATCTATTATAATATTAAAATAAATAAATATACAATATAAGTAATAAAAAACTACATTAAACATTTATCATCTGAAAGGTTATGTCTTTTCCATTTATCCATGACCAGGGAGGGAACGAAAAGTTATGTCTTTTCCATTTATCGGCGAAAGCTCGAGCAGCTACGGTGAAACCCTCGAGAGTGATTTTGCCATCGTTGACGACCTCTCCAGCTGAATCCATCGGAGGAAGCAAATGAAATCGCTGATCAGCAACAACAACACCGTCGCTACGAAATCAAAAGCAACTAAACCGAACCGAATCAGAGAATCCAAATCGAATTTTAGTTTATATAGACCGAACCGAACATAATCAGAGAATTTAAACCGTCGCTACGAAATCAAAAGGACTAAACCGAACCGAATCAGATAATCTAAATCGAATTTTAGTTAATATAAACCGAACCAACCGTAAATAAACCCGAAACCAGAGAAATTAAATCGAATTAAGTTTTATATAAACCGAACCGAACCGAACCTATTCGAAATAAACCCGCCGCTTCAACCTCTCTTCTCCGCTTTCCATTAACTAACCGCCGCCACTTTCTATCTCTCTGCCGCATCTGTTAGTCTAGAAAAGCTCCGACTTTGAACCTCTTTGATGTTCTTCTCTTTCCTTTGGAGGCAGTTCGTATAGAAGTGCGTACGATATTAGCTTCCGACAGATTCTACTGTTTGTTTTATTTATCTCCATGGAACTGGTGAGTTTCTCTTGTTTATTGTATAACTTAATGTAAAAGTCTACACCTTTTGTCTGAATTGTTGGGTAAATACGAAAGCTTTGTCTGTTTTGTAGACTTGTCTTAGCAAAGGAGATGGCTTTCACTACCCGCCTTGCCACATGCTGAACCTAAGTGGTTTCAGGATCTTGATCGACTGCCCTTTGGACCTTTTAGCTCTCACAATCTTCTCTCCTCTTCCATGTGATGTGGGGATTGAAGCTTATGGTCAGAATGATCAGAATCCAATTGAAAAGAAGCAGAAACTGGAGAGACAGATGACTCCTGATGATTTGGTATCCGCAGAGCCGTGGTACAAAACTATTAAGACCTTGCATTTGTGGGAAGCTTCTTTGATCGATATAGTTCTCATCTCCAACCCTATGGGATTGCTCGGATTGCCATTCCTTACTCAAAACCCAAGATTCTGCGCCAAGGTAAAACCTTTTCATGAATGTAACTTGTTCTGCTTTGGGGTGTGTCTTGTGCTGAGTTCTTTTCTTCTAAGATGTAGATTTATATGACTGAAGCAACAGCTAAGATTGGTCAGCTCATGATGGAAGATCTTGTCTCTATGCACATGGAGTTCAGACGCTTACACGGACCTGAGGACTCTAGTTTTCCTTGGTGGACAAAGAATTTAGATGGTGAAGAAGTACCAAGTGTGCTTAAGAATATTGTCTTTGGTGAGAATGGTAATGATCTAGGCAGTTGGATGCGTCTCTACAGGTAATTGTTATTGGCTTTCTCTACAGTGTTGATTGCTTCGTTAATTCATTCTTTTTTCTTCAGTTTAGATGACGTAAAGAGTTGCATGAAGAAGGTTCAAGATGTAAAGTTTTCAGAAGAAGTTTGTTATAATGGGACGTTGATCATTAAGGCTCTAAGTTCAGGTCTAGATATTGGGGATTGCAATTGGTTGATCAATGGCCCTAATGGAAGTTTAAGTTATGTGTCAGACTCCATCTTCGTTTCACATCATTCGAAAAATTTCGACTTCCATGGTCTCAAAGGAACCGATGTGATGATTTACTCTGGTTTCTCATGCCTCCAATCCGCAGAAATTACTGATAGTGATTGTATATCAACAATCAGGTACATACATTCATATAAGACTCTCTTACTACATTTATGATATGATGTTGTTTGTTTGGGTCTTATGAGTCGATGACGTTTTCTTTACTGCAGTGAGAATAATGACGAGAGATTGGCTGCTTCGTTACTAGACAATGAAGAAAGCTTAGGAGAGCTAGAGAAGCTAGCTTTTGTCTGCTCATGTGCTGCGGAATCTGCGGATGCTGGTGGCTCAACCTTAATAACGATTACTCGAGTGGGGATAGTTCTGCAGCTCCTTGAGCTATTGTCAAACTCTATTGAGTCCTCTTCTCTAAAGGTTTGATTTACCTTTTTCTTTTTATTCTGCTCTTTTAATTTTTTGAGGATATGAATCACATTTAAAATGGTAAAAGTTCTTATTTGACATTGTTATTTGCTTAGGTTCCAATATTTGTAATATCTTCTGTGGCAGAAGAGCTATTGGCATACGCAAACACCATACCAGAGTGGCTGTGCGAGCAACGACAGGAGAAGGTATATACTTATCTGACTTGTTTATTTAAATGATGAATCAAATAGTAGATTTTATATAATGTTTTGATCCATGTCACAGTTAATTTCAGGAGAACCTTCATTTGATCATCTTAAATTCATCAAAGACAAGAAGATCCATTTGTTTCCTGCCGTTCACTCACCCAACTTAATGTAAGACTTTGTTGTTTCCTAGTATTGGTTTTCATATTCTTAGGCCTAAATGCAATGTTTCATGCTAATTTGTAACTGAAAATATCATCTTGATTCACCATAAGTCATTTGCCTAGTTCAGATACAAAGTAAAGTATAACTATTATTTACGTTTATGGCAAACAGAACAAGTTGGCAAGAACCATGCATGGTGTTTGCTCCTCACTGGAGTTTACGGCTTGGCCCTTCTGTCCAGCTTCTTCAGCGTTGGCGTGGAGATCCAAAATCATTGCTTGTTCTTGAGGTTTTTTAATCTATTTCTCTCTTCCTCCATAAGATGATCCAATGTGAATCATTAGTCAATATACTGATGAGAAAATATGTGTTGCAGGACGGTATAAGTTCAGGTTTAGGACTTCTCCCCTTCAGACCAATCGCTATGAAGATTCTCCAATGTTCATTTCTTTCTGGAATTAGGTAAGATCTTGCCTGTCTGTAAACTTGCTTGTCAACATTGCTCAATACTATTAAGTTATTTTGCAGGTTGCAGAAGTTCCCAACACTTCTTTCCCTTTTGAAGCCAAAGATTCTTTTGGTAACGATTCAATTCCTATGCTTTGTTGACTCTGTCTGTATTCATCAATCTGATGGCATTTTGTAAACAGGTCCCTGATGTTGTCAACCAGAGGATCAACCTTTCTACGGTGAAGACAAAATCTATCCTGAGTTACTCCGAGAACAAGATGCTAAGTGTGGGAAGAATTGCAGAGAATGCAGACGTAGAGATAATGGCAGAGTTAGCCACCAAACTGAGCTGGAAGAAACTCAGACAGCGTGAAAACTTTGGTATTGCGAGGTTGAAAGGTGACTTTGTGATGGAAAATGGGAAACAGAGATTGGTTTCCGGGTTGGATCAGGAAGGAAGTTCAGGAAAGACTCGGTCATTGAGGCATTGGGGCACTGTGGCTCCTGAAACACTTTTGGATGCGTTAATGAAGATGAGTGTAATCGGATCGATAGAACACAGGAGAGGTGAGAATGGAGCAGAAGGCAAGAGTATTATCTATATAACAAATCCTAGCGGTGGAATGATAGAGACCTCAGAGATGGGTACTGCTATTATAACAGACGATGAGACTGTGGCCTCTAAGATCTTCCAAGCGATTGATGGAATCCTTGACGGTATTTAGAGGGAGTGTAGCTTTGTTTCTCCAGATTGATATGAATAGTTTAGGTTCCGTTGACGGATACACAAGAACACTCATATGTTCAGAGTTGCAAGCATAGTCTTAGAATCACTAACGTAGACAGCCTTTTCCCATGTTTATAACATTTTGTTTAAATTGATTGATGTTAGATTTGGTTTGGTATAATAACCTACAACTCTTGAACTATGTTTATCTTCCTTGCTTGTATTATGGAAGTATATCCACTGAGATCAGTGTTCTAAAAGTCTTAAGCGCTCGCTTAATCAGTAATCTTCTATGAAATGCATAATTACCGTCTAGCGATTTTTTGAACATTGATTGAGATTATACATTTGATTTGCTTTGATACAGAAATCAAGTAAAAACTTCATTTAAGAAGTCATAGTTCCAATGATTCATACAAACATAAGTACACATAACTAATTAAGGAGGCAACACAATGCATCATCATCAGTCTTTGGACAGATTCTAGGATCTTCCTTACACTTGAAACCTAAGCCAGAGTACTCTCTTTCTCTACTCAACCTCCATTTCCTTGCACACTTTATCTAGAATGGACATAAAGTCTCTAACGATCACAAACACTCTCAATAGCTTAGCTTCTTCCTTTGCTGAATCTCCATGGAACATCTCTGTGATCTCTTTCACTGCTAAGAGCGTGGAACCATCTTCTGTTTCAATCTTTTTAGCCTCCTTCACAGCGGTTTCCAAGAACTTGGTCACCGTCTCCTTGAATTCCCCACATTCTTGTTCTTCATCATCACTCAGTAGCAGAACCTCCTTAACTCTCTGGACTCCTTGATAAAGCTTTGAAACCTCGCTTCTCAGAACACCATAGTCCAGTTCTGCAGTTTTCTTGACATCTACAAGAGCTAAACCGAGATCTCTGACAACTTGCAACACTTTGATACCTTCTGAATCTATGATGTTCTCTACAACAGAATGCAAGAGAGTGGTGGAACCATCTAACAACGCCTCAAGTTTGAAGTTATGAGCATTCACGCTCTTCTTTCCTGTCTCTAAAACAACTTCAATAAGCTTCAACAGCATTCTGCTATTCCTTAGCTCCTCACAAGCAGACTGCAAAAGAATCAGATAGCTTTATAAGACACAAGATTCATACGTCTCTCTCATTAAATTTAGCTTTGTTATATTATAGTACCTGTATAACGCCAAATGATTGTTTTAAATGTTCAACCTTGGAATCAAAAGTGGCAACAAAGAGCAATGCATCAACCCTTTTGAACACGAAAGGCACATTAAGCAATTCCTTGAGAAACTTCTCTGAAGGGGCAAGCTTGTCATCGCTATAGCTCCTCAACTTCCTCTCTTCCTCTTCACTCGGCGCCACTCTTGATAAACTCTCAAGAAGCTCAACTCCAAGCGCTTCATAGTGACCTGATTCAGAAAATACAAACTCAGATTCAACTCATACAATAAGGTTTGTAACTGATGATATTACCATCTCGAAGGGCTTGAAGAACATCATCTGTGGTGAGATCAAGTGTTGATAGTAGAAAAGCAATACTCTGAGACTTTCTAGGATCCAAAACTCTACTTTCTTGATTAAACATTGGAAGATCACAGCTAAGACTTCTCTGCTTCGGATTAGCATTGAAAGAGTTGAACTTGAGACTCTCCCATGTGTTTTTCCGACAAGAACTCGGTCGGTGGACTCTGTCCCAGGGCAGAGGCTTCATCTTCGTTGATCCATCCCAAGACAGCTTCTTTCCAGACTTGTGAACCATAAAAGACTGCGACGGCGGTACAAGAGGAGGCGGTGCGGGCATTGCAGGCGGTGGCCGTTCTGGAGGAGGAGGAGGAGGAGGAGTAGCAGCCGGCGAAGACTTCAACTTTCTTGAAGAAGATTCAGAGACGTTGTCGATGCAAAAATCTCTAGCGGGAGAAGAAGCGGAAGAGAGGAACAAAGACTTGACGTTTCGGCTGAAGTCGTTCCACCTCGGCGGGGAGGAGGCTTCGAGAACCTTACGGAAGAAACGATCAGGAGTGGTGGAGACCGAAGAGTACATGGAGGAGCGAGCGTAGGCGTCCGGGGTTCGAATCGTCCCTCCTCCTCCTGCTCCTCTCTCAGGTGAAGTGGAAGCAGAGGAGATGCGTGGGAAGGCGTGGTTCTGGTTCCAGAGGGTGAACATTCTCAGAGACGACGCCACGTGGTTTCTTTTGTTCCTCCTCACCGGAGATATGTCAACGGACGGTGGTGACGTGGCAGGAGAATCCGAGGAAGAGTAGTTTCTCAGCTCTCGTGATTCTTTACCAGCTTGAGACGCGAGAGGCGAGTAGAAGTCGTCTTCTTCTTCTTCTTCGGAGCTTCGTTGCTTGAAGCTGCGAGAGGATAATGGCGGGAGAGGACAGATCTCAGGAGACTCCGGTTTGACGAAATTGGCGACGTTTCCGAGGTAGAGAACATCGGAGGTTGCTGAAGCAGAGACTGTGAGTTTGTGTTCGGTGTTGTTTCTTGGAAGGGGACATGGAGCTGCTTGTTTACTGTCTGAAGCTACGCTCTTCGAATCGTCTTTGAAATTACGGTTCTGCCCTCTCCACCTTCCGTAGAGAAACAAGGCTACTCCGATGGCTGTTGCGACGGCGAGGACAGCGGAAATAAGTGTGATAAGGAGAGTTCTTGAAGCGGTGTGAGGTTTTGAGGAGCGAGGGAGGACGAGGGCGGAGATGTTCGCCGGAAAAGTGGCGTACGTTGGGGCGGAGGGCTGTGGAGGCGACGGAGGAGGCATCGGAAGAGGAGGAGGAGGAGGGAGAGGGGAGGATAAGCCGTCAGCTGGGAAGAAAGGCAAGCCGCCGGGAGTTGGTGTGGAAGGATCGGTTACAGGAGCTTGTGAGAGGTGACGGCGACTGAAAATGGCCGGTGAGGCGCATGTTAAGGGAGAGGATGCGCATGATATCAAGGTGATGAAGATGACGTAGCAAAGCCATTTCATTTTTGTGGTTTTCTTGGAGAGCTAGAGTTTGTGTGTTGGTTCTGCAATGCGCACTATCTGAGGATGATGAGTTAACTTGACTGACACTATGTTGTAGTGTACTCTTTCTTCTACTACTGTTTGGAAATAAATTAAAGAATAAAAAGCGAATTTAATATAAACTATAGGGAGGGAAGAACGTATATGAAATGCAATAATTACATGAAACAGTTCTGGGTCCTCTGCTTTCAAAAGAATCTTTTTGACTTTTATTGTCCTCTTTACTCCTATGCCTACTATTCAAAAAATAATAAACACTATCTTCTCTTTCTATGCAATATCATTATTAAAGGTCATAACACCTTTATCTACCAGGAAAACGACTAAGGTAACATTTCTAGTTTATTTTTTATTTGATAAATATTGAGATTTTCATGTTCTGAAATACTAGCCTGGCACGGATTGGATATCCGGGATTTTAAAGATATTTGTTATTTGATTCGTATGCCACGGATATCTAGTTTTTCGATTTGATTTGCTTCAGAAAAATACGGATATTCGGAAAAATGGATATCCGTAAAATAAATAGATATTTGCGGATATTTACGAATACTTACGGAAATCTCATATATTTTGATTAATGCAAATAATCTTAAAATTTTGATACAAATTTATTTTGTAAAATATTTTTTTGCATGATATATAAGATAAAAATTAAAAGAAATAGTGAATCTACATATTTTATAAAAATTATAAACTTAGTTAACAATTATAATAAGATAAAAATTAAGAAAAAAATTATAATTGTCATAAATTTATTCATTTTCTTTTATGTAATATTTTTATATAAGTAATAATGTGAATAGAATTTGTCAAATCATATGTTAGAATAACAATTATATAATTTTATACATTTAAAACTTTAAATATAATCAAGATATACATGTATTTATATATTACCAGATCGGATCGGATATCCGCTTTCCAAAATTTTAATATTTGTGATTTGCTTCGATTTTAACGGATATTGATTTTTAGTATTTGCTTTGCTTTGAAGGTTTACGGATATCTGGAATTTTCGAATCGAATCGAAATGAATAACAAATCAAATCAAATTTAACGGATAAAATGCTCAGCCCTATGAATACTATGCAATCGAATTTCAAATGTAACTAGATTTTAACCCGTGCATCCGCACGGGTGTTTAATTTATCTTTTATATAAATATATATTTGCTGTAAATATATAGTGTTATATTATTATTTTGTATTAAATGTTATTTTGTTTTTCTTATAAGTAAAATATAATATTCCATATATTATTTTTTCAAAAATATATTTATTTTTTATGTCACTATCATATATGTGTCATCATATGATTAATCATATTTTATAAGTACCATCATATAAGTAATTATATAAGTAATTATATGTACAATCTTATAAACAATCATATATAATATATTTTTTAAACTTAATGTGAAATATAAAACCATAATTTAAGTTGATGTTTGAAGCAATGAGTTTTGTATTGTATTTTTCTTATATATATTTAAAACATTTTTTTAATAATGATTATTGGAAAATATTTTAGTAAAAATCAATTTTTGAATATATATATATTTTTGAATCAATTTTTGATATAGATGAATTTTAAATTAATATTTTGTTTTGAAATATGTATATGAAGTTTAAATTTTGTTTTATGATTATTTTAGACAAAAGATGTATTTTGCTAATTAGATTGGGCCAAATATATAGTTTCTCATAATATCATTGACTTTTATTTTTTCTTAATAACATAAGTCCATTGTTTAATATAGTACTATCTATGTTTTCAAATAATATTATCTTATTTTTTGTTACTATACATGTTTTCAAACATTTTGTAAAGGTTCTAATTTAGTACCAGCATATACTGTCAGGAAAGAAAAAAGTAAATTAATGTAGAACAAGAAAGTATGCAGCATGCTTTTGTCTTATCTACTTTTCGGTGGGCTTTCGTAAAAATAATTTTCAATTATTTATTTTAATAGAGTTTAAATCTAAGCAAAATCCACCGTTATTTGAATGATAATTCTAAATTCTATTTTAAAATCTAGTGTTATTGAATATGGTAGTTATAAATCTAATTTAAAATATGGTGTTATTTGATGAATGATTTAAATTAAATTTTTAAAATTCAGTGTTATTCAACTTCGAAGGATTTAATTTATTTTTTTATATTTAAAATTGATTTCAAATCATTTGTGGTGCATTCGCATGAACAAATGATTGAAATCAAAATTCAAAGTATACTGCAGAGATTTTAAGTTTCATCAACCAAAAGCTGTGTTTAATTGATTACAAAACTTGAAGATAGATTATATAATTCATCATTAATTGATTACAAAACTTGACGATAGATTTTAAATCAAATTATAGTTTTCACATAGCTTGTCATCATGGGAATTAATTAGTTTATTGATTTGAAATGTTTTTGTCACGTAAGTTTTTGCATATTTTTAACTAATAAGTGCATGAATGAATGATCACATTTAAGTAACCAAACGAGGAGGGCCAAGACGAATGGTGATGTGAGAAGAGAGAAGAGTGATTATGCAATAACAGGACAAGAAAAGGAGAAGACGGGTTGGCTATATTAGGATTGTTACAACACACCATGTGGTAGGTACCTCTCTCAATTGTGTTTTTAAACTGCCATTTTTAGTGCCCAAAGACAAATAAGAGGATCAATAAGAACATATGTGAACATAAACTCGAAGATGAAGACTTGCATGCGCTACATTGGTGGAGGAGTTCATATGCAAAAGTCCAACCACTTCACAACATCCAAGAAGACAGATAAACAATTGTTTTCTTTACCTTTTGGTGAGTGGTTTCAATACGCGAAGATGCAAAATTTAAAATGGCATATGATGATATGAATCACATCACTTTGACAATAGACCTCAAGTAAGAAAACAATCTAGGGAGCTCATGAGCATAAGCACATGCAAGAACAATGTCACCAGCAATTGTAGGAGCGACAATTTGAGCAAAAACGTCCTTCTTTGTCTATCATTTGGCAAAAAAAAAAAGAGCAATGAGATAACCAAAGTGGATCTAAAATTGAAATAAAGAAATACCAAATGAGAAAAAACAAATCTAAAAAATACTATTTTCAATTTACCAACCAATACTATCTCTCACAAAGTTTCCAAACTATATTATTACTGCTAATTAAGAAATTTTACTAATGTTAAAAAGTAACTAAAACCCTAGTGATCTCTTGTGCGGTAAAACCAACGGCCAAGATACGTTTGGGGTAAACTGCTTCAGCGCGATGCTAAAACTACAGCACGGTGACGCAGCTTCACATGATCTGAATCAAATTTGCTTCAGCTCTCTCTCTCTCTGTGCGCCGTGTGGCAATTGGATCATGGATTGAGCGAATGCTCTTTACTTTACGATCGGTTTCATCGATTAAAGTTTGGATTTTTTGTGTGGGGTTTGCATATGCTTTTGAGCTTCCGTGACGTCTTTGTTTCTGCTCCATCCAAATTCAATTTAGATCTTCTTTTGAGTCTCAAAGTCTCGATTTTTACGAGTCCCTTCTCCAGAAGGTTTTATGGGTTTGGAATTGAGATTGGTTGGATCAATCTATTACTTTCGTTGATCTTGTTTGATTGAAGTGAAGGTACTCTGGATTAGTTCATTTGGATCAAAACAGACTTGATTTTCAGACATTGAGTTATCCAATCTTTGTTTAAGATTCTTTGACAAACCTGTTTAGAGTTTTATGTTCTGTACTAAAAGATCAAGACTTTGTTCTCAGGGATTGAAGTGAAGAGATGGAGAATGTGTCCATGTCCACCTCCATTATCAACCTCCCTGATGATTGCCTCTCCTTTATCTACCAACGGCTTGATAACCTCGAAGACCACGATTCATTCGGTTTGACTTGTCATCGCTTTCTCAACATCCAAAACATAAACCGCCGCTCTCTCCAGTTCCAGTGCTCATTATCTCTCCTCATCCCTTCGTGTCTCTCTCAGACAACTCCCGCTGTGAACTCGGATCATCTCCATAGGCTTCTCACTCGGTTTCAGTGGCTGGAGCATCTCTCACTCTCTGGCTGCACGGTGCTGAACGATTCGAGTCTAGCCTCTCTCAGGTATCCTGGCGCGAGACTGCATAGTCTCCACTTGGACTGTTGCTATGGGGTTTCTGATGATGGGATCTCCACAGTCGCTAGCTTTTGTCCTAATCTGAGAGTGGTTAGTCTCTACCGTTGCAGTATCAGCGACATTGGGTTAGAAACACTGGCAAGAGCTTGCTTGTGTTTAAGATGCGTGAATCTCTCGTGTTGCCCTCTGGTGTCTGACTTTGGAGTTAAAGCATTGACACAAGCGTGCTTGCAGATCGAGTCGGTGAAGATCTCAAACTGCAAGAGCATAACCGGTGTTGGCTTTATTAACTCTTCTCCATCTCTAGGCTACGTGGATGCTGAGTCTTGCCAGCTTGATCCGAAAGGTATAGCAGGGATCGTTAGCGGAGGCGGGGTTGAGTTTCTAAACATCTCAGGTGCAGTTTCCTACATCGGGAAAGACGGTTTGGTTCCCATTGGCTCTGGCGTTGCGTCGAAACTTAGAGTCTTGAACCTAAGGATGTGCAGAACGGTTGGTGATGAGTCCATAAAAGCTATAGCGAGAGGCTGCCCGTTGCTGCAAGAGTGGAACTTGGCTTTGTGTCATGAAGTCAGGGTTGAGGGGTGGGAAGCCGTGGGGAAGTGGTGTTGTAGCTTGAAGAAACTCCTTGTGAACCGTTGTAGGAACTTGTGTGATCAAGGGCTGCTTGGGATCAGAAGAGGTTGCAAGAGTCTTCAGATGCTGTATATGAACGGGAATGCGAGGCTGACGGCTACGGCGATTGAGATGTTTAAGTTGCACAGAGGAGATGTCACGCTCAGGAGTGAAGAAGTTATGGTTATAGGACCAGATTGGAGACTGTATACACGAGGATGAAGAGCATCAATGTTGTAATAAAGAATAATATTATTATGAATACCACCAGATATGTCTTTATACAACTTCACTTTCTATTTTATTGAGTTTTGACATCTATATCTGCAACTTTGTTTATCACACAATCAGCGAAGCTGAGAAGAGAGAGATGAAAGAAAAGATAAATAAAAAAGAAAGAGACTCTATTTGTAAAGAAGCATCTGGCTTTTGTACAATCCAATCTCCTTTGGAAGCAGCTGCATGACTTGTGTTGACTCTCAAGGTGTATTCGTAGCAATGCTGAAGGATTTGGGTTTAATGAAAGAAGCAACTTAGTTAGTTACCCCATACATTGTCCCAACCACCACCACCTGGTGCAGCGGCGGCTTTAGGAACTTCGAGGTAGTTCTGGTTTCCATGTGGCTGGTGGGGTAGAGAGAGTCCATTAGGCCCTTGTGGCTGCTGCTGCATCTTTCTAGGCTTTGTTCTCACCCCAAGCATACGCAGCACAAATCTCGCTAATTCTCCATATAACATACCGCCACGATCAAATAGCTGAGAGAGGACAAATGGTTTCAATGTTTTAACAATAAAACCATTAGAGGAACCAGTAAAAGACAAGTAGAATTAAAAACCTGAAGAAGAGCAGACATGAACATATGAAAGGCCTGTGTGTTTTGGTCAATCAGCATCGCTACACGGCCAAAGAAATTCACAGCACCTTGCATCTGACAATACATCAAACAAAACCATCAACACTCTGTTATAAACTTCTTTGGTTTCTTGAACATTACAAACATGAAGGGGAGATGAACCATATACCACACGGAGAAATGATATCCAGAAGCCAGGTGGAGAAGGAGGTTGATTAAAAGGGTCATTTGGATCTTGACCACCATAAGGACTCATTCCCATGCCCATGCCCATGCCCATGCCCATTCCTGTCCCCATACCCATACCATAACCACCACCAAAACTACTGTTATACATCCCACCACCACCACCATACATACCTGAACTTCCATAGAGACCACCACCACCACCACCATAACCTCCTCTATTATACATCCCACTACCACCATACATTCCTCCCCCATATGACGAACCATACCCAGCGTTCATACCCAGGTTTGAACCATAAATGTTTCCATAGGTCTGCTGCTCCCAAGGCCTAGTTGGAACAGGTCTACTCAGTCCATTCATAGTAGGAGCTGTGTTAGTCCTATTCACGGAAGAAACTAGCTCACCGGGGTTCGCAGTGCCCGAAGCCTCAACTGAATCAGCAGTGCTCGTATTCGAAGGAGGCCTAAAAGGCTTAGGACCAGATGCGTTGTTGTTCCCTTCTTGTTCCCAAGGCTTAGGAGGTCTTCCACCTAACATCAGACACATACTTATTACATGTAACAGAATAACAACGACAGATAATACTTTTCTACCCCCCAAAAAAAAGAGACAGAACTCAAATCATTACAAAACAGCAAAGCTCAATTAAATTGATTACGATGCTCTGATTAATAAAAAAGGCATCACTTTGCAATCCGAAAAATCAAATTGAATCAGATCGATTGATTGATTACCCAGTGAAAGATTTTAGAAAGGCAGAAGATTTTTTTCGAATTAACTAACCTGATGGTTGAGACGAAGCCATAACCGACACGATTAGAGAGCTTTTGGAAGTTCTCCGACGCCTACCTTCAAGCGCGGAGAGAGAGAGAGAGAGAGAGAGAGAGAAGAAGACAAAGGAGGGAGGGACCTCGAGAAGAGAGAAAGAAAACAAACGGATAGCTTTCTTCTTTTAGTTTTATTATAGTTACACCCCTGAAGTTCAGAATATTTGCTAAAAGTGCCACGTAATTCTCAAAAAGGATAAATATGAAAAAAAGAATAAAAATGATGTTTTTAGAAAGAAAAAAAGAAAAAAAAGATTCCATATTTCGAGGGAAAGGTCTCTCTGTTCCTATCCCGGCGCTGTCACATCTGGAATTTTCCGATTTTGTCACTCTCCGGTGAATAAAGGAAGCGAATTTTTATCGCAACAGATTGGGTTATTGATGGCGGCGAGCGCGAATCCTTCGGGAAACAATCAGGAAGGTTCGTCGGCGGCGGCGCAGAAGGTATCGTCTTCATCCGCGGCGGCGGCGAACGGAGCTGCTGTGAATTCGGTGGATAATGGTTTAAATTCAGCGGTGGATAATTCGCAGACGATAAGCGCGTTGAGGCATAATCCAGGGATCTCTGTAGATTGGACTCACGAGGAGCAATCGTTATTGGAAGATTTGCTCGCAAAGTATTCATCTTTCTTTATATGTTTGTGTTTCTTGGTGTTAGATGTGATTACTGTTTTTACAGGTACGCGTCGGAGCCTACGATAGTTAGGTATGCGAAGATTGCTATGAAGATGAAGGATAAGACGGTTAGAGATGTTGCTCTCCGTTGTAGATGGATGACTGTAAGTTTTCTCACCTTTGGAATCTTTATTCACTAGTAAGAGTTTGTTTACTGATTTGTTCTTGATTGCTGGTGGATTACAGAAGAAGGAGAACGGTAAGCGTAGGAAAGAAGACCATTCCTCAAGGAAGAGCAAAGATAAGAAAGTATGTGGAGTTTTGATTCCTGTGTACACAGACCATAGATTAGCTTTTCATTGGGTTCTTGTAATATGTAACTAGCTAATCAGTCTCTTCTTCGCATATCTGTATGGCAGGAAAAAACTACGGATACTTCAGCCAAGTCCTCGTCTCATTTGAATGTGCATCCGAATGGTCCTTCATATGCTCCTCCTATGATGCCTTTAGATACTGATGATGGCATTTCATATAAAGGTTTGTTTTTGTCTCCAAGAATCTTGTTTTCTTCTTTTTCTTTCGAGGCTTAATTATCTAGATTGGATTTTGGATTAGAAGAAACGTAAGTGTCATGTCTCCTCTGCAGCTATTGGTGGTGTGAGTGGAGATCTTCTTGAACAAAATGCTCAGATGTTCAACCAAGTTTCATCAAATTTCTCAGCTTTTCAGGTGAGTGCACCTTCCATTTTTATCAGCTTGTAGTGTTCTGTATAATTCGCTGCGTTTGTTTGGACTTGATTTGTTTCTTTGGCTTGTATTGATGGCTTTTGAGCAATCCTTAGGTATTATGATCGATAGATGCTTTTAAGTTGGCACTTGTTATATCCAAATGTTGTAATTCTCAGAGATTCTTTCCTCTTTGCAGATACATGATAATGTCAACATCTTGTGTAAAGCTCGAGACAACATCCTTGCAATACTGAACGAGTAATAATACTTCTTCACAGTATATCTACATATCATTTCTGTGTCATTAGCTCTCTTTGGAGCTAATATAAATGCATTAACTCAAATCTTTCCTTGCTTTGCTGATTGAACAAATGGTGTTGCAGCTTGAATGACATGCCAGAGGTTATGAAGCAGATGCCTGCTCTTCCTGTGAAGCTGAACGAAGAGCTGGCGAATTCAATCCTCCCTCGCCCTCCACCTCCCCATCAAAGGAAACCGTGATGGATCTTATGGAGCCGTTCTATGGTTGGTTCTGACCAAAAACTCTCTATAGTCGGGGAATCAATGAAGAAAAGAATAAATGACGGGATCAAAGAGTTCCACTCGTAATGGATGATGATATAGGATGCAGGTTTACTAGTCTCTCTTTCAGTTTCAGTCGTCGCAAATGGTTTCGTTGATACTTGAGTAGTAGAGTTTTATTTGTCGTTTTAGGATGTAAATAGATTGTATAAAATTGGTTTCAAGCTTCAAGGTTTGAGATTTGCAATTGTCATATACAACCCCCCTCTTTTAAAAAGAAACGAATGTACTCATTATTTCTTGTAATAAATAAGAAAGCCGGATGGTTTTGTGACACATAAGTGCAAGTAGTATTGTTTAAAGAAGAGGTCTCGATACAAAAGACAAGTCATTTTGAAGCTTGGTTTGAAGAAGTAACTGCGAAGTTCCAAATCAAGATTGCAACTCTCTCATAGACCAAGCAAAGTTATTGAATGAGTTGGGCTTGGGAGCTTCCCTGAGGCCCTAACTCTCAACCTACAAGAAGACAGCAAAATGAGCCACAAGTTCACAGCAAGGGAAACGATACATACGAATATGACTACTGTGATCTACTCTCATTTATGACTTCCTCTTGGGATATATACAATGATCAAACAAAGCGTGAATGAGAATCATTTCAAGGTGCAGCACAGCATTACACTATGAGCTACTACTACTAATGCAACTAAATGTAACCCCTGAACAATAAGCAATAAAAAAACTAAGACACCGATAACAATTACAAGCTGTGAAACTACAACTCACAACCAAACGCTGGAGAATCCACAATCTAAACAATACACAGATACACATGAGGCTTGCACTAAGATGGACAAGAGGTTTCTCTGTTGATGTGACTTGAGAGACTCATATAGATTAGTGTTTCTAAAAAGAAAAAAGAAAAAAACTCCAGTAAATGGGAAAACGTTTTGTGGGTTTCAGGCAGTGGAGGAATCTCAATGACTCAAAACTATTCTTTCTAACATCAAAGAAAGTATATATAACTTTGGAGAAATCTCAATGACTCCACTTACACCAATAGCTTTCAATGAAACTCAAAACACACGAACAGCTCTATTGATTCAATCATTGTTACCAATAGAGGTGGGAAGAGAAAGAGATTACCTGAGCTGGACTCGGGTTCTCATGACCGGCGGACTCCAGACCTGCAACCCTAGATTCCAGAGCTCCGAATTTCTCTTTCATCTGCAGTTATTCAAAGCGTTAGGTGTAAGGAAACCGAGAGCTTTGCCGAAGGATGAGGATGATCTTCAGAAAACCGCAAATACAAAATTACATCAGAAGAGATAGCGAAGCGTTCAGCGTATAGATCCCGCCACACGAGATGGGCCACCGAAGCTCCGGTGACGGAGAATCCAAGCGTAAACCAGAGAAGCCGAGTTCTCAACATCTTCTTCTTCCTTCCTTCCTCTTTCGATCGTCTCCGTAATTTCCCCGTCTGCATAAACCGGCGACTGATACCGAATAGTCAGCTATTGGGCTTTTCTTTCCAACTACAAATGGGCCGTTCTTGAAGCCATTAAGGCCCAAACAAACTAAAAGCACTGGTGTGTGTAATACCAGTTAGAGTCTGAAATTATGTGAATGGATAAATAGTCATAGACCGGACCAAACTTATGTGTCTGGTGAACTTTATAACTTGGGTCTTTTGTGTTTATCATGTTGTGTAATTTATTTAATTCGATCACTAATATCTTCTTTTGTGTTGCTAAGTAATGGAATCATGGGAAAAAGTCGTAAAAAATCCTAAAAATTCTACTTATTTAAGGTTATTGCACCTTTTCATTAACTAACAATATTTTGGTCCTACCCTATATTTCTCTAACTATATAAATACTTTACATAATTTAAATGAACTCATTTATTATTCTCTCATAATCTATTATACAATTATCCTAACAATAAATCCATATATTCATTAATACATGATTTATATATAGTTTCATTAATAGTATAAATTTAAAAATACTCATTTGGTTTTCAGTCCGGTTTCTATTTTTTGGTTCCAAAAATATATGATATGGTCGGTTATTTATGAAATTTATTTTAATTTTGTTTTTTTTTTCAATTTGGTATGGTTCATTGCACCCAGGTAAATATACCCAAACCTATATATATTATCTTAGATAGAAATTATATAAAAAGAATTTATTTAATTTCAAAAATAAATGAAAAAGTGTCAGATAACAAATACTGCAGAATAAAAATGCAAGAAGAAGACCTCATTCAAGTAATTAGTCAAATAGATGTTCAATACATCACACTGTCCTATCCAAGGCAAATATTGCAGCAGGAAGATGAAAATAGATATTTAAACAAGAATTCACTTGTTCCTAAACTTTATAACTTCTAATCCAATAGCAGCCGAAGCCAAGACAGCAACCACAAAACCATAACCGCCGTTCCATGAAGAGCCAGCATCAGCCAAATGAATACCATAGAAGATGTTGGAGATAGCAAGTATTATCATAACTCTTCCTACGTTATGATGATACCAATTCCAGTATTTTCTGTATTTCGAGTCTTTGTCCGGTCGAGCCAGCAACGCTAGAACCTGTATGTAATAAACAGATAGTCATTTGATCATATGTTTTTTCTTACTATACTGAATTTTTTAGTGTGGAAAGAAGATGAACCTGGAGAATGCCCATGACAAAGATTGTTATCCCAAGGCCTTTGTGCTTGGAGACATTGTTGGCATCGGTCCGGTTTTCAAGAACCAAACCGCAAATGATACCAGTTAAACCTAGGAGAAAACCAGTGGTTTGGAGAGCTATATGGGCATAGAACCAAGTGGGTTGCCATTGCTTCATGTGTCGAGCCACTAAGGCGCCGATGATGATTAATATTCCCCAGCCGAACATGTTCATAAGCCCATGTGTCTTCCTTAGCTTAGAATGTGGTGAACCCTTAACCACACTTTGCGAACCTTTTGATTTTTCAATATAACGAAAAAAGCATTAGTCTGTGAAACACAATATGCAAAATTATGGAGTTTACACAAATACAGTTTGCTGCACCATAGTTTTTGTTTCTCAAATTATACTTTTCACTATATATATACTGAATGATGTTATATAATTTAACAATGTATTTGTTAAGATACAAAACAAATAATGTCTATGTAAAGATTCTTTTAATATTAAATGAAAAGATCATGGTAACGTAACTTTCACTGCATTCCATTAATATGAACCTTTTCAGATAAAATTTGTATATCCTTTTTGTTTTCATTATCTGACATAGCAGACTTACTAACTTAAATACTACTCCAAGCTACAACATCTAGAGAGACCCCATAATCTTATAAATATGGTAATAATCATATCACAGTGACAAATAATTAAATATCGTTGTTTGTTGGCCGAAAGAATACAAGATATTGGAACTTTGTGTTTTAGAAAATTAGTGAAATATCTTAAACAACAGTAATAATATAGTTTGGAAACTTTGTGAGATATAGTAGTGGTTGGTCAAAGTCTGGTGTATATTGGAAACAGAGTGGGTATGATGTGAAAATGACTCCAACATAATTATTTCAGAAGAATACTAATTCTGCACCAGTTCTTAATCATCATGATAATGGTTTTTGATAAAATAAATGACAATGTTCTGATTCATGGAACTAAAGTAATTAACCAGTCAAATAATGGATTAATTCAATATTGACTTTAATTATTTAAACAAGCTGCATTTAAAAAAAAAAACGGTGGCGCTTCCTTACCTGTATTATAATTGATAGTCGTGGTGGTCATGTCACGATGCTCCCTCAAACTAAAACCCGGCGAAGCTGGAATGAATCCGGCAGGTCCCATGGCGTAAAGAAGGATCTGCCGCGGCAGCTCCGCCGTCAGCTGAAAGCTCATGTAGAGACGCGACGACACTGACTCGATCTTCAACGAGCCGTTGACGATATTCAGATCGCCTTGGTCAGGCTTCACCTCGCCTGGAGACTTCCCTCCGAGCAAGTACTGTTTCGCCTGACCTCGGCCGTCGGTTGGTATCCACCCGACGACCGCGCTGGCTCCGGTCATCTGACCGTTGGTGGAGAATCCGATCCCTATGTAGGCGCTGGAGTCTGGAGCCGATAAGATGAAGCTCCATGTGTTGTCCACCGTTTTAGCATACTGCAGCCATATTTCGAATTTTTTTATTCTGTTTTTTTTTTTCAGAATCGAAAAGAATGGAGAATAGGACTTACTCGGAGGATGTAGTTTTGGGGAGTCCAAGCTTCGACGCATTGAAGGAGGGTTGAGTCAAAGGTGAGGTCGTTGAGAGGTAGAGTTGAGCTGCATGATTCCGTAGCTTGCTGAGTGGACAGAGGTGGAAGTTGAAGAGAGATTAAGCCGAAGAAGACGAAGGAGACAAAGAAATTAAGCCTCATCGTTCGTTGTTGTCTCTCTGTTTTTGGATCTGAGAGATGAAAGAGAGAAAGGAAAGTAATGCAAGAGCATGATGATGACGACGACGATGAATTATATATAAGTTTATGAGATAGTGTTTTGGAAGAAGCAGTTGAGAATTCAACAAATTATAAAATTATTATGTCGTTAGAATTCGTTTTTTACTGTTCTTCTTTGTTTTTTTTTTTGATAATCCAGGGTTCCCCACTTACGTGGATCATTCCCTGGGCCCGGTTAGGCAGCGGTCCACTTCACCCGAGAGGTACTGTTCTTCTTTGTTGCATTTAGAAAAAGAGTAAAAACCCCTGTTCGGGAATGCGCTGGACCTAGCACATAAACAAAAAAATTGGGATTAACCGAAAACTATGCGGGACGGAATTTTTAGATTGTTTACTATGTTATAAAACATGTTAATCTTTAATTGTGTATAACATTAATACATTTTCATGTTTAAGATTGTATAAAACACACAAATAGAATATATAAACTTAATATAGTATATTTTTCATCAAAATTATGAATATAAATGATATTTATAAAATTTTAGATCAAATAAAAATATTATTAAAAAAAATAAAATAAATAGATTGGCCGCATAGGCGGTTAGACGGTCATTTAGGCGGTCTAGACGGAAGAAATCAAATATCTGATTTTTTTAACCGATTTAGCATAAATCGGAACGGAAAAATTATGAGTAGCGTCCAGCGGCCGATTTTTAGAACATGGATAAAAACTCGTGGGAAGCTAGTTTCGTTAAAATGATTGTAATGTACACGTTACCTTAAAGAAAACGTTACAATCTGTGTAATTTGCTACGAACCCCAACCTCCATTCACTTTCTATGTCGGATTAGTTTTAGACCAAAACATTCATATAAGTAGTTAATTTTATTTCGGGTTTGACAAGTTTATACTTTGATTCAATTGACCAAAAAACTAAATCAAATAGAATTTGGATACTAACAACTTACACTACTTATAAACGTTCTACCTAAATCCATCGAATTTAAAGACACTAAGGACCTCTCAGTACCAAATTTCATAAGACAGAATAAAGAGGATTCATTTGCAGACCAATTATGCAAAATGTTAAAAGTCATTGTTAGTCAAACCATCTGGTTTGGGTTTTTACACTTTTAGGGACCAGAGGAAACGACTCGGGCCAGAAAGAAATCATTTTTATCCTACCAGGAAAATGAAAAACGTCATTGACACACCATCACTTGTGCCATCTCAACAAGCACCAAACACCATATCACTAGTCTAAAGACCGTTCAGTTGCTAGAACTTCTTGGAGTCAGCAATCCTCGGCGCACTTCAGCTCTGTAATCCGCTGGCGTTATCTTTGGAGGCAGTGTATTGTTCGCCGAAGCCAGGATCTGCAGTTGTTTCATCCCACAATATATGAGAAAATGGTCGCACCCATATCTTAAAAAGAGTAAAAAGCATATGCAAGAGATCAAAGCATTGGTTCTACCTGGTGAGGCAGTTTACCCCAAACACTCCCTCCATAGTACATGACTGGTCGTTCTGTAAAACAGATTAAAACAGGTAAAACTTGAAAACCAGATCTAATTTAATAACAGGAATGCAGAGATCAAGGTGGGAATGTAAATACTTTTCGATTCTATTTCTAGAAACTCAAGCAGCAGAAGTCTATAGGCAGAAATGAAATTAGGAAACACTTTGAATGCACTTAAACTAACCAGATAAATCCACGG
Organism: Brassica oleracea var. oleracea; assembly: GCF_000695525.1. Taxonomy (NCBI): domain Eukaryota; kingdom Viridiplantae; phylum Streptophyta; class Magnoliopsida; order Brassicales; family Brassicaceae; genus Brassica; species Brassica oleracea. Next base: position 43,800,491 of record NC_027752.1, on the reverse strand, counting down.
TTGGGTCGTTGTATTGGTGCATTGCAGCTGCCCAGCCTGTTCAATTAACAAATCAAGAGTACATAAATAAGACAGACACATCAACTGAGTGCATAAGCAGTGACTTTAAGACACTTCATCTCATAAAAGTTCAAAGATTATATAAAAGGAGCTTGACCAATAGACTAGAAATGACTCATCATCTGTTTAGCATATTAACATTTGACAGAAAAAAACGACTAGACAATGACACAGAACGAAGATAGTATCAAACAAATGTTTAAATAGTCAAATTCAGATTCATACGTTCGCTTAAAAGCTGATAAGCTTCACTCGTAGCGCTGTCCTTTAGAGTGATAATCTTTTGGGAAGCTTTCTCCATCTGAGGCTGACTTCTCTCACCATCTTTGCTCTGCTGGCTACCTGCACGATCTGGCATATATCTCTTAAAAACTTTAGCAAATAACAAAGATCATAACAAGCAAAAACCTGATATAGCATCTTGTATTCCTAAGCTTGAAGAACGATGTTCATTTCTCAAGAATCGCTAACAAAGAGAAAGATAGCAAGATCTGATTTACTTTCCTAAAACGATTCCTGAGGTTACAAACTATCATCTCAATCGCATGGTTTACAGATTCGCTTGCAAATCAATTAGTGTATCCACAAAATCAGATTACTTCTCTTCCACATCTCTCTGATCTACGGTGTAACTACACAGAACTAGATACTCTACAGATCACGAACTCATTTGATTCGTTTCTAGCAAAGAATATTGAGATTCGAGAGAGGAAGAGAGCTAATATACCTCCTATCTTCTTGTTGACACCAGACGGATTCCTGCAAGGCGGAGAAGAAAGATCAGAAGGAGAGATCGGAGACGAAGAGAGTAAAGATCACTCAAATTAGCAAGAACGAGAGGAAGGATAGATAGGTAGAGAGAAGAAGCGAAGTTACCTTAGACCAGGGGGAGTGTACTTCTTCGTGTTGTAGCTCGGATCCGCCATTGACGGAGCTAGGGTCTGCGCAGTTTCGCCGGAGAGCGATCTCTCTCTCTACCGTGGAGATCTGTCAGTCAACTCTCGATTTAAGAGTTATCAGTCTTTTAACGCGCAGCGCGTGTTTCTCAAGCGATCGCGCGCTTTTGTTTTAGACGCCTTTTCGGAATTTACGGTTCGCGTATTGTGTCTATCAATTACCCGGTTAGCTAAACCAAGTCTAAATAAAAAAAAAAGGAGATTTGTAATCTGTTGTTCAATGGTTAGCTACTGGTCAGCCCTGGTATCGATTATCCGGAATAATGGGCCGTGTTTTACGGCCCAACTATGTCTTAAAGTGTTATATATCAACATGATGTAGCTGATGGATCCAAAATCGAAGTCGGATCCGTCCCCCGCTTGCGAAGAAGGGTTTTGAGGTTTTCGCAGCGTCTGCAGTTTCGTCGCCAGTCTCTTCTTCCTCACACCCAAAGATGAAGCTCGTCAGGTACTGGTTCGATTCTCATTAGTTATAGATTCGATTCCCATTCTTGAGCGCCTGAGCTGATTTGCTTGTTTCGATTTGGTTTTACTAGGTTTTTGATGAAGCTGAACAATGAAACTGTGTCGATCGAGCTGAAGAACGGGACTGTGGTCCATGGAACCATCACTGGTAACTTCTATTTCATCTTACTAGTATCGATCCGTTTACTCCATTGGCTTAATCGCATCCTTAGTAGCTTTAGCGAACTCACAGATTAGGTTTACTCATCGTAAGTTTATTCATTGAGGTTAAGCTGGGTTATTTGGGCAGGTGTTGATGTGAGCATGAATACTCACTTGAAGACTGTTAAAATGACCCTGAAGGGGAAGAACCCAGTGACAATGGACCATCTAAGCTTGAGGGGTAACAACATCCGCTACTACATTCTTCCTGATAGCTTGAACCTCGAGACTTTGCTTGTGGAAGACACTCCTCGAGTCAAGCCTAAGAAGCCTGTTGCTGGTAACGCTCCCTTCACTTGGATGTAAATAGTATAATCATAAGACTGCTGTTATCAAATCCGTTTATTTATTCATTCTTTCTTTCTTTCTTTGGTTCTTAGGGAAACCTGTTGGACGAGGCCGTGGACGTGGTGGTCGTGGGCGTGGTGGTGCTGGTCGTGGCAGAGGTCGTTAAGTGCAGCAGTGCAATGGAAAATGTTGGAGGCGAGTGAGTTGAATTTTTAGGAAGTGGAAACCCTTTGGTGTCTAGTGAGAATGTACTGAACTATGTATTTAGGAACCTCTTGAAGAGGAAACATCTGTTATGAAGTTACTTATGTAATGCGACTCTATGGATAAGAAGATTTAGCGTTTCATTTCATAAGAGCATGTGCAAGTGTACAAGTTTGGAGTTCGATTGTTTTTATTCATGTGACAAATTTGACTATCAAAATGGTTTAACATGTTGCCCCCCGCTCAGCTTTATCATAAGCATCGATCCATTTTTCCAATATTTTGTTTATGTAGTTGAAATGATTTTTGCAAGATATTAAATCACGCGAAGGATCAAATGAACAATGCTCATTACAATAATCTGCAAATTTAGCTCATTACAATAATCTGCAATTTTATCGTAATATACGTCATTTTTTTGTTTCGACCAATAAGGTTGTATGTTCCATATTCAATACACCCGCTCAGTAACACCATATTTTGTGCAGTGGTACACTTGGGGCTTTTCCGACGAGTAGAAATTGAATCCTCTGCATTAAAGTCGCTTCATTAAGACCGTTCATACCACCAAAAGCCATTTGTATAGAAAATTCAAGAAATTCAGTTGTTCAAACGTTTGGAACAACTTCATTACCATGTGGAGTAGAAGAATAAAAAGGTGTTTGAGATGAATGTGCTATCATTGATCCATAATTTGAAGGATAGTTTGGAACAACTGTTGACATGAAGAAATTTGGTTGATAACTACAATTTGGTAAATATTGAGGATGGCTAGAAGATTGATTCTGAAATTGATAATTATTGGGATTTGGATAGTTAAAAGAGTAATTATTAGAATATTGGGCGTTAAAAAATTATTATTAGATTCATTTTACTTGAAAAAGAAGAAAAATATTATAGCAAGAGTTTTTTTGTAGATTAATAGGAAAATTATAGTAGAAAGAGATGAGTTTTTTTTCCGATGTCCAAATCAAATGAAACAAGTCTCTATGTACAGAGTATGAAAAATGAAAAATTTTGATGTAAAAATATTGTTTTTAAATAAAAATTTAAAAGATAATTGATCTGCAATAATTGAGAAAATAAAACAAGTCAGAAATTTCACTTACCAATGTTTTAGTGACAAGTGATTTTTTTTTTTTGAGGGGGGGGGGGTCTATTTTGCCTCATCTTCAACGATTCAACAATCTTGAATTTTTCCAACTATGTTGAATATACGTTAGATTCAATTTTTTTTTCAATACCCTATTGCACATTTTCAGCTATTGAATCAAAAAAATTCAATAGGCTATTGTAAGTAGTTTTGGAGGAAGTGGATCCGTAGAAGTTAGAGATTAAAGGAAAGTTAAAATCATAATAGGTATAAAAGAAAAAAAGGAATACTCCTTCTGTTTATGAATAAGTGTCACTTTAACACTTTTCATACATACTAAGAAATTAATGGAAATATATGTAAGTTGTCAGTGATTACATCTTTCTGACCAATACTATTTGTAATAAATAAAATTATTTATAAAATCAATGCAGTTTGCAGTTAATTTTCAGCTAAAATTAAGTACAATTTGCATTGAAATTATAAAGTGACATTTTTTGTGTAACAAAAAAAAAACTAAAATGATATTTATTATGAAACAGATGGAGTATTAGTTAATATATTTAAAAAAGGTCTGGTGGCAATAAATGTAATATTCCAAAGTATATTGAAGGTAAAAGATAGGGATGATTTTGAATTAATAACATTGATCTAAACTTTAGTTTTCACCGAACACATAACCAAGATTAACTTAGAGTAGTAATTGATAGAATCGAAACATTATAACGAATAATGAAACTTTTAAAATAAATTACTTTTGTGAGAGCAGTTAGATTCGACCTTTTCAAATATAAATAGTTATAATCAAGTTTTCACCGAACGAAAATATTCTAGAGCTCTCTTTATATTGTACCTACCATAATGGCTACAATTAACTAACTAAATAAAAAGTATGTAATTAGCCCCCCATAGAATAAAAAGTAAATGTTACCAAATAAATGGGGGTTGGACCTAGGAATTAGGACCAATGAAATAAGAGTATGATTAATAGAGGTTAATAGGGCGGGGTTTTGAACTGAATATAAATAAATTACGGCCGAGGATTATTAAAGAGCAGGAGGCGGGGAAGGAAGGAAGAAAGTGAGAGAGAGAGAGAGAATGGGTGGACGTTGGAGGAGAAAGAAGAAGCAGGAGCTGTTGGTTGTTGGTAGTGAGTATCGTGAGCGGAGACGTTCATATTGGCTTTGGGCGAAGAAGATAAAGTCTGAGGAGGAGATTATCCGAAAAAGAAAAGATGCCGAGACGGCTGAGCTTTGGCGTAAAGTGCGGGAAACAGATGTAAAATTAATTAATTATGAATTCCCTATTTTATTTATTTATTACTTTGATTTGATATGGATCTCCGTACCGTAGGGGTTCGATATGGGTGAACTGAGGGATCATCGTGATTGGGGAATGCATGAGTTCTCTGGAGGGAAAGATTGTCTCCTTGTAGTGCAGCTTTATGCAAAGGTCGGCCTTCACCGCTACAATGTTTTAGAGGGGACCAATCTGCAGCTTCACGAAATAGAGAAATACAATAGAGAGGGTACGTACATGCCTGCCCGTTATTATATAACTTTGCTTGCAGCAGAGGAGGATCCATCAGCTACACCCGCGTCCCTTGTTACTTTCCAGACTGAGCTTTACGAAAGAAAGTGCTGCACTCTGAATCTCACTTGCCTTATCGCCAGACTTAAAGGTCGTTTATAAGTAACAGACAGTTTTCTTGAATTGTGTTTGTAATTATACTACTTTATTTAATTGTTTGAATTTATCTTTTCTCTTCTCTAGGGACTAAGTCTACAGGAAATATGGGTCGTCATTTCCGCGACGATAGGGACTTGCCTGAGTGGCCTGATGATAAATGTAGTAGTCGATTTTTATATGAGGTGATGGAATCTGAGTGGGAAGAAAACGACTGGATTGGTCTATACTTGCAAGTTGCTATCGTTACCACGGATAGGCGAGATTACACATATAAAGTGTGTGTTTTCTTTCTTTCTTTCTTTATATTGTTTTGTTTTGAGTATATAATATAAAATTAACCTGTTTCGGTTGTTGCAGCCCAACCTGTCCGGTTTGAAGATTTTGAACGTGGTGGTAGAAACTGAGGAAAATCTGCCCAAAGAGACTCTACTCAAGTGTTTTCCAAGTGTCGTAGTCTACATAAGTTATGATCAGGACCTGGGAGGTGATAATGGGGTATGCAAACGTAGAGCCATCGTTCGAAGAACTGTGGATTTGATATCTAAATGCTTTTGTCTCGTTGGCGACACTCTACCGCTTCCCTAAGTTTACAACATGCTATTTGTTATGTGTTTTTTTTTTTCCTTCATATTTCAACAACCTTTCCTTTTCTGGGCGATTGCTTATTTGAGTGAAAATTAAATTTGAAAAATTCCATAGCGTAAACTTTTTTTAAGTTTTTGTCACAAAAATAGTATTCAATAAAAAAATGACAAAAATAAATTTTATTAAAGGGTAAAAATAACTAAATTATGTATTTTTACCCTAGGGTTAACTAATCTAAATTTAAGTTTTAAAGTTAAATGGTAGTATTTTGGATACAGAATTTTAAATTTTAAAAAATAAAAAATAAATATTAAAAATTTCAAAATAAAAAGAGACTATTTTGATCATTTTCTTTCTTGAATTTTATTTTTGTGATAAAAAACTTAAAAAAAAAATATTTGAGAAAATTGTCCATTACACTTAGTTTTAGATAATATAACTGTTGCTTGTTTTATTCATGGCCAAAGCGCTAAACCTTTTAACATTTCAAGTTCTTTTCTATACAACACAGCAAGGATTTCAAACATATAAATTTCCTTGCAAGTATTTTAGATTCTCTGTTCCTCACCATCCGTAGACCTTGAGCACGAAGGCTGGAAAACCACTAGTGCCTTTGGACCCCTCCAAGAAGCCCCAGAAACTTCCATGTGAGGTGGCTAGAGCTCGAGAAAGGTGTCATCTCCACGGAGGAGGAAGCTGCAAAACGGGGCAGGCCTTGTGAAAACCCTCTCAATGAAGACGAGAAGAAGGACAAAGTTGACCAAGGTGTTACGGAAGGAGGCGTGAATGGAGCTGAACAGATTAAGCCTTCTGAGAGGAAGAAGGATGATGAACTTGTTTCCAAAGGCTCTGTTAAGATAAGTAAGAGGCCTCGGAAAGTGGTGGTAGGTTGTCTCAACAAAGACGAGGTCAGTGAAAAGCTCTCTCCTTTGCTCATCATTCGCGTAGGGTTACATAGTAATTTGTATATTGTTTTGGTATATTTTAGGATAACGCTGAAGAATCAGAGTGCATGATGTGTCATCAATGTCAACGTAACGATAATGGGGAGGTTGTGCGGTGTCACAACTGCTGCGATAGGAAGCGTTATTGCCACAAATGCTTAGAAACTTAGGGAAGGAGTATCGTCTGCTACCACCAAACCATCATTCAAAAGAGGACAAGTTGCAGGTACTTTCTTGTTTTGGTTCGGTTTCTGGCTGCTTTTGGTAAATTGAAATGGTTCTGATTCACTGTGTGTTTGTTTTAACAGATAAAGAAGATGGTAGTCTTTGCAATCGATAAGGCTCTCGAAGACTTAGATCGAAATGAAAAGTGAGTTTGTAAACATTCCTCTTACTACCTTTAGTAAGCATGATTATACTCTGATACTTCTTTTGTTTGAGCTGAGGGTTTCTCTGCTGGCTCAGGTCTCTAGAAGCCGAAGAGGAGAAAAAGGCAAGGAGGGTGACAACCCGACAGAAGCTTAAAAACTGACAGATTACTAACGGGACTATATCTTTTGATATATCTCAGTTTGAGCCATTGGCTTAATCGCATCCGTAGTAGGTTGAGAGAACACACAGATTAGATTCGCTAACCAGAAGTTTATTCATTGAAGTTAAGCTGGATGATTTGGTCAGGACGTGAGCATAAAAACACACTTAAAGACGTTTAAAATGAAAGCCCAGTAACACGAGATCATCTAAGCTTGAGGGGTAACAACATCCGCTACTACATTCTCCCTCACAGTTTGAACCTGGAGACTTTGCTTGTGGAAGACACTCCTCGAGTTAAAACCTAAGAAGGCTGTTGCTGGTAATGCTCCCTTCATTTTTGATGCAACAATAAGACTGTTTTATCAAATCCGTTTATTCTTTCTTTTGTTCGTTTTTTAGGGAAGCCTGTTGGACGCGGCCGTGGCAGAGTTCGTTAGATGCAGCAGTGCACTGGAAAAAGTTGAAGGTGAGTGAGTTGAATTTGTAGGAACCCTTTGGTGTCTTGGTTTGTAGGAGAATGTACTGGATTGTGTATTAAAAGCAACTCTAGAAAGATTGTAATGAGACTCCACGGATAAGAAGATTTAGCTTTTCATTTCATAAGAGTATCTACAAGTATAGAGTTTGCGTGGTTATGGAAGGCTCAAGGGTATTTATTCATGTGACAAATCTGACTATCAAAATGCATTAACATGTTGAAACTTGAAATACTTAGTATACATAAGTTGTTATCACTTCCGTTGTAGTCTTCTCACATGAACCTCCAATTGGGTCCGTAGTTGTAGAAAGGTTCCCCAGTATAATCTCTAAAGTTATACCCGTAGGGATCACACGGATGTGGAGAGGAAGACGGCACACCATATCCGTAAGGCCAGGGTTGATAACATGGATTACAACAACACGGCTCTGGCTTTTTCTCCTCATCTTTTTTCTCATCTGTTTTTTTCTCGTCAGCTTTCTTCTCATCTGGTTTCTTGTCATCCTTCTTCTTGTCGTCCTCTTTCTTGGGTGGTTCAACTTTGTTTACGCTTACAAGCTCAGCGAAGGCTACTTTCTTCCTCAGTGTGTTGGTTAGACAGATCATATTGACTTCAACACCGGTCACCTCAATCTGGTTCCTGTGATCTCCCTTTATTTCCACAGCCGAGACTCCTACAAAACCATGGCAACAACTCTTTAGATTCAACATGAACTACGAGAATCAGCTTTTTAAATGGTTTTTGTTTTGTTTTGTTGTTACCTTTAAACTGAGCGGCAGTTTTCATTGCTTTTGCTCTAGTTTTATCATCAGTCATAGTAACTCTTATCAGAATCTTTTGCTGCACACAATTAGAAAACCTCTTAGCATCATAAGAAAAAGTCTTCTTCCACACATATAGACACAAAGTGTGTTCCAAGTAATGACTTGTTGATGAGTACACATATATACATACCTTGATGCTCATGTCTTGTTCACAACCGGTTTTGTGGATGATTAGAGATGATCTGCTTTGAGAATTCGCTTTGAATGTTTGGTGGGGATTTTCTTTTTGTTGGCTCTGAATTTCTGAGTCTTCTTTAGATCAGAATCTGAGGAAATATATAGAAGGGATTGATTATATATTTGTATTCATTCCATGAGTCATTGTCATGCACCAACGGAATAATTCAGATAGTTTAAATTTCGTTTTCATATCGTTCCTTGCGTGTTTTATTTGACTCTACTTGCCGATTCGTAGAAATTCATTAATATTATAAAGACTCGAAAATTCGTTATTTAACTAGGTCAAAAATTAGATTAAATAATGAGACATAGGCAATATTTTGTAATATACCATCGTCTCATATCTCATATATGTAAGGCTTAAGATGATATGTTTAGTATTTGATCAAAAAAAAAAAAAAAGATGATATGTTTAGTCAATATTTGCATTATGATGATGAATACATTTTGTTTTTACTAGCTATCATGTTGTGCATACGTAACAAATAACAATGAATGAAACAATTGTGTATCAAAGTCTTGGTCTCCTCTAGAGCGCAGGTTTCCCTACACCTTCCTACTTAATCAAAAATAAGATTAATTTGACTGCTAATCTGTCATCCATTTGTTGTCATAATCAAATACTATATGCTTGACTTACAATATCTATGATTGCTCAAAGTCTTGTGAAACAAGTAGTTTTAAAAGTTATACCATAATTATTCAACTTTTGAGAGGATGGCGTAATCATACGATCGATATAGTTTTGGACTTGTCACGAATGAGTTACTTGGACCTATCAATAAATATATTTCATATATCAAATTTAATAATTTAATAGGGAGTTACAAGAGTCGACAGAAACACATACGCCAACCAATTAAATTCATTCTTTTTCTTTTTCTTTTTGTTTGTCCTTCTGGAGATGAATGTTGGTTTTGTCACCATGTCGGTGGTGATGGAATCAGTTGTTGTATCTTCTCTTGTGGAGCTAGTGGCTCATATAGCAAGGTTTACCTTTCATCTTATAACATCCTACGTGCATCATACTCTTCATTGTTGTTTCCATAATACTCTTTGTCTTAAAGATGTCAATTCATTGTGCAGGGCAAGAGTGTTCTTGAGCCTTTTGAGAATGAAAACTACCTCGACACTTTGGAGCTCAAGAAAGAAAGCGAAGGCTGTTGGAGATGATGATACCTCTAGGTTCGTCACTCTCTCTTGTTTAGTTTTGCTTACATGTTTGCAACTCTAAAATTGTGTTTGGATCTTTAATTGTTTTGATACAGGGAGTTTGTGCTTGGTCGTTGTTGTTGGGATACTTCGGTCTCAAAAGTGTTTAGGAAGCCGGAGTTGAGTTTAGCCGGGGTTAAACCTAGTAACAACAAGAAGATACTTGAGAATGTAAAAAGAAGTGTAAGAAGCAGCGTTCGTGCCAATCGTGCTCTGACTCCCTCTGAGCTGAAGAGGATTTTTGGGGCAAAGTTATACAACATTTGCTGCACAAAAGGAGTTCATACTTCTTTTTCTTGTTCGTTTGAAAGGTTCCAGAAAGAAGATGGTGATCCCATTTACCACAACCAGTTTTTGGGTTGGAGATCTCCTAATAGGGTAAGGTTTTTTAATTCTCAATACCTTTCCTTTCCTTACTTCTTTTAATTGTCAATACCCTTTCCTTACTTTTTTTTTTATCTTCTTGTTATTTTTCTTCAGTCTCCCAACTGGATAGAGGGAGTTACAAGAGTTGACATGAAATGGGTTGAACTTTCAGAGGAAGATAAGAAGAAAGTTGGTGAACCTATCCATTCAAAACAAGAAGATAAAGTGGTAGGAGATGTTCTAGACCAAGAGGGACATCGTAAGTCAAACTTTCTTCTTTACCTTTTTTCGAAATTTGTTGAACTCGAACTCTCAATATCATTACTAAACTTTTTTTTTTGTGTTTGCATTTTGCAGAAATATGCGCGGCTTATGTTTGTGTCAATCTAGTGAGCTCGGTGAGAGTCATAAAAGGTTGGGATGACAAATTTGTGAATTTAAGCGTCAAAGAGTTGTGTTTTAATACATCTCCTAGTGACTGCTCACATCAAGCTTCAGAGGGACACAAGTGACATACTCAGCTACTAACAGCTGACCTCAATTATATAAAAGAACATGGAGTGAGAGTGCAACGAGGAGGAGATTATTTTAACTGCGTAACAGACAAACCGAAAGAAAGAAACAAGGAGAAGATGGTTAAAATAGAAGGTTCAATTATTCAACTTTTAAGAGGTTGACATAAGATTACGATCAATATAGTTTTGGACTTGTCACAAATGAGTTACTTGAACCTATCAATAAATATATTTCTTGTAACAAATTTGAAATTTAAATACTTAGATAAATAATGTATTTCTCTGTATGAAACATATAACTAGAAGGATGAAGAACTATATGTTTGCAAATCTGCAAAATAGTTTTAGGTCATGAATTAACCGGTTGGTATAATCTGAATATGTAATTAACCATATTAAATTTTAACCATGTCTTGATCTGCGCAACCGCACAAGTTTTGTTCCTTTTTAACATTGTAACATTTATAGATGATCGACAGTTTTCCATGTTTGAATATATGTTAAGTATTTATATTGTGTTTATAAATTAAACCAATTGAATAACATATGACATAAGTTATCTGTCATTTGATCATATTTTACTATATGGACCATTTTCAATTGTATTTGTTTATAAATATAATTATTTAATATACTTGTGTATGTTTACACGACTATAATGGTTTACCAAATATAGGTTATATGTTTCAGAGTAATTTATATGAAGCAATCATCTAAAACTTTTTTAAAAAGAACTGTGCATCTTAAAATTATATTAATATTAAAACTGAGATTTTTTATTGCAAAATTTAGAATTTAGTTAGTATAAGTAAGCATCACCTAAATTTCATCAATGCAAATCTAAATTGCAAATTTAGTTAGTGATTGCAAATTGATTTTGTGAATGTTAGATGTTGATATTAATTGAATAGGTTTGTTTTTAAAATAACATTGACGGCAATCGAATAAAAGAGAAGGTATTGATATTAATATTGGTCTAAATGTCGTATTTTAAAATGTTACCAAACAATGTTTAAGTCACTATTCTTATCCTAGATACTGTTTTCAAAATATATACATTATAAATTTAAAATAAGTATAACGACGGTAGTTAGGATTTGGAAAATATCTCAAATATATATTGTTTGGTAAATCTTATAAAATAAGAAAATAATCATTAAAATGATTACTTTTATAAACTTTTCTTTGAATAGTTTATTTTTAGTAAGTACAATAAAATACTAATAATTTAATTATTTGGTTAAATAATAAAATAGATTGACATATTAAGCGTATGATTGCATGAAATTTGTCAATAATAGCACAACAATATTTAAATTATATTGCGGATCAAATATCATATGTTAGATTTACAACGCAAGAAAATAAAATGTTCTTTAATGGCATAATTTTCAAATAAATGTCTATATCAAATATCAAAGCTTCCACTGAAAAAATCAATTAAGACCATTTAGTATAATCAATAAGATAATAAATTGATAATCTAAATATATGAAATGCTACGGTTTAACCGTTAGTGAAATAATTAGATTCGTGTTCAGTAAAGTTTTTTTAATCATTAACGAGGGTATTAAATTGAATAAGGATATATTATGAAGATAACAACAATATGCAATTAATAGACTTGTTTGAAATAGTCCAACTTAAAAATCAGGCGTAAAGTAAAGTTGTGACTTATATTTTAGAGAAATTAGGCCACATATACCTAGAAAAACTCATATTTAGGTAAGTACCCTAGACACTATTGACATTTCTAAATCTCAACACTATCCCTGTCTAAACTATCTCATCTCTCTGTCTCTCTTGCTGCCTTCCCCGAACTATCACTAACTCTCTCTTTTTTTCATGTCTCATTTTCTCTTCCCCAATATTTCATTTTCTATTTAATATCTTCTCTGATCTCTTACAAAATTTTCTTTTACAAATGAATTTTTTTTCAACAACTAGAATTTTAACCGATAAATATTTGATTATATGCTACAAATTAATCCTTGTGAGCAAATACATGCTTAGTTAGTTCTAACCAACCGGTTTGAAAATGTCGATATATATTTCCATAAAACTGTGATTTGATACATGATTGCAAATTTCCACATAACATATTGTATTAAATGATACATACTTTTTTAGCAGTTACAAAATATGATAACGCTTTTCAAAATATGTGGGTATGATGATTTATAAATAGCTTGAGTTAGCTATATATGTTTTGTTAAATGCTACAAAATAGATTATCAGGCTAACTTAACCATTATCTGTTTAACTTTTATATTTTTAACGGTTAGTGATTATGATATCATATCATAAGTTACATCTACCATATTTTTTACGGATCACTAGTGCTTCATGATAAGTATATTTTTATAATAAACAAGTTACCCACTGACAACTTATATAACATCTTAGGTTTGTTACAAAATAGTTTTGTTCATACAATACAAAGTTTGTTAGACTTTTCTTAATAATTAACCATGATAACTTAATCATTACCATCTATTTTTAGTTAGACGTTATCAAACATGTTAGACGCATTTTAAACTAGTTGGTGAGATGCCCAAAAATAACTGGACTTAGCTTGTACATAATTTGTTAGAGGCTATAAAATAGGTTACCGTTTTAACTTAATCGTTATCTATATAACTTATATCACAATCCCTAATTCATCCATTGATTTTCAGTTTGAAGTATTAAATGAGAGATATATAAACTGGAGAAGAAAAATCTCTAACCGTGATTGGAATTGATATTACAGAATTCATGTTTGGAAGCTTGGTTCTCTTTGAATTTGTGATTAATTGATATACATATGGCTTCAAATATTACTGTTTCGATGTGATGGTGAAGGTGACGATGACGAACTGAGGAAGAGGAGGAGGAGGAGGAGGAAGAGAGGGAGGTTAGCATATGATTGGTGCAGAAAATAGAGTAAGTAATGATTAAGGGAAATAAAGAAGACTGGCTTGTTTAACAAGAAATTTTTTCAATAACGATTGAAAAAGGAGAGAAACAGGTAAGTGGTAGAGATAGGGTCAGGAAAGAAAGAGAAACAAGATGGGAGTTTGGGCAGGGTAAAACAATCATTTTATGTGTAAATTTCTACAGAATCTAGGGATTTTCATGGGTTTAGGGTAGTTTATTAATTTTGGTTGTTTTTATGTATATACAGCAAATTATCTCTATATTTTAATAGAATGAATTTATTATTAAAAAAATGAACTTGATCATTAATCAATACTATTAATTTGGGACATAACCAATTGATATATGTTGTCTCCAAATATTTATTCCTTTTATTTGATACCCTCTTATTATTCTTTTTATATAATTGTATTCAATTTTATTTAAAAACTAACCACGTCTTTTTCTATCTAATAAAAACGGTTATGTTTCTACTTTTGTAATAAAGTTCTATTCATCGATTTATCTTCACCGTAATCTCTCTCACAGATGAAAGTAACTAAGCGATTATGCGGTGAAAATTTTCTTTGGGTGAATGGTTAAAATGGTTAGGTTGGTTTAGAGCAGAATACGATAATTTAGATGATGACAAAAATACTCTCTTTTAAGACAATCCTGAGGTGGAGATCACAAATTCTTCCAGTTTTTTTTTTCCGGTTATCATTCAAAAATGCTGCAATTTGGTGCAAGCAAGTGTAGAGATGATGATGATGTAAGCTTTGTGATGTGAAAATGTCGAGATTCTTTTGAAAATAGCTGCAACAATACACGTGTACTCCACTATAATTTCCCTTTTTTGAATATTATTTTGTGGTTTATTTTTATTTGTTGTGCACCATTTGTAATCTTATTTTTTCATCGTTTAGGGCTTTCAATTAAAAATTTGTTGGCAATAAATGATATTTTATCAGCTTTAAACATGAAAACAGACTTGAATGAACTTTCTATTGATGTTTTCACTTGACCAAAAATTATAATCTTAAGTTTCTTATATTTTCTTTATATTATAAAATAGTCCTATTAACACAAACATACTTATGATTTGTAAAGAATACAAAAAATATATCCATATCTTTTTTTATATATCATAAATTAATATACTAACTAGATTTTGCGGGTATGTTTTTTATTTTATGTATTTTTAAAAATTTAAATTTTTTAAATTTGTGTGTTTTATTAATATTTGTGTTTTTATTTTTATAATATGTTTCTTATATGATTAATAAGAAGTTTTAATCAATACTATTAAAACATGAACATGACCTATTGATATAGATATTGTCTAACTATTCTAAGGGCGTCTCAAAATCTAGTCGTAGTATTAAAAATTTAAAATTAGACAAGAAGACATTTATTCATTCTTGTAATAAAACATTCGATTTTCGAAATGGGCGGGAAATAAAAACCCACCCCGTTTTGGGTTTAAATCCCAATAGTTTGACAAATTAACCGACCCTAAACTTTTTAACTGTGGCGGAGCAGAGTTTCCCAATATATAGGCAAATCCGCGTTAACAGTGTCTAGGGTTTCGCGTTGTGTTTATAAGATTCCTTTTTTTTTTCTCTGATTGGGGACTCGAAGAGTGGTTTAGGATTTGTTTAATCTTTCAGTCATGAGTTCTACGAATGAGGAAGCTATTAGGGTTGTTGCCGAAGAACCGAATCCACGAGCTGTTCGGATTAGGGCGCCGAGAGCTTGTACTGTCCCGGTGGATTACGCCGAGCCTCCGATTGACGGCGAAGATTTCGAAAGCAAGCCAAAGGCGAAACGAGGCAGGCCTCGTAAAAACCCTGAAGAAGACGAGAAGGCGAGCGATACACCCAAGGCTAAACCGGGGAGGCCTCGGAAAATTTCTGGAGAAGATGATGATAAACCGAAGGCTAAACCGGGCAGGCCTCGGAAAAATCCTGAACAAGACCAGAAGACGAGTGATACACCCAAGGCTAAACCTGAAGAAGACCAGAAGACTGATGATAAACCGAAGGCTAAACCGGGGAGGCCTCGGAAGTATCCCGTCAACGGAGAAGACGAAAAGTCAACGAAGAAAGTTGACCAAGGTGTTATCGCTTGTTTAGAGAGGAAGGAGAATGGAGCTGATGAGAGTAAGGCTTCTGATGGAATGCCTAGGTTCAAAAAGGTTTATTCTCGTAAAAGGCCAATGAAAGAAGAGAAGAAGAAGGATGATGAACTTGTTTCTAAAGGTCCTGTTAAGAGGCCTCGGAAAGTGGTGGTAGGTTGTCTCAACAAAGACGAGGTCAGTGAAAAGCTCTCTCCTTTGCTCAATCATTCGCGTAGGGTTACATAGTAATTTGTATATTGTTTTGCTATGTTTAGGATAACGCTGAAGAATCAGAGTGCATGATGTGTCATCAGTGTCAACGTAACGATAATGGGGAGGTTGTGCGGTGTCACAACTGCTGCGATAGGAAGCGTTATTGCCACAAATGCTTAGAAACTTGGTATTGCTCTGATCTTACTTTCACACTTACCCATGACGTTTGCTTCTTGATACTCTAGAGATCTGTGATTCTGTATTGGATAGAATCAAGATAAAGATTTCGATTTTGAGCATGAGTTTCTGTTGACGCCTTTATAATTTAACAATATTTATTTAGTATAGAATAATAGGGGTTTAGCTGTCCACTTCCTTGATTGTAGGTTTTTGCTGGGTTTGGTTCCTTGGTTCCAAAGGTTTGAAAACTTGTTCTATATTAGGTACCCTCGCATCCCACATGAAGACATTGCCAAGAAATGCCCCTTTTGCTGGAATACTTGCAATTGCAGAGCATGCTTGCGTCTAGATACTAAAATGGAAGTAAGTACATATCTTGTTTCATTGTGTGTTTTCTTTAATTCTATCTACCATCCTTACTCAATCATTGCTCCAATATCATGTAGGGGTTAAATTCAGACCTCAAGGTTAGCAAGGACGAAGAAGTCCAATGCTCTAAGTATATTCTGCAAAAGCTTCTCCCACATCTGAAGGAAATAAACGATGAACAAGTTCTTGAGAAGGAAGCTGAGGCAAATATATCAGGTACTTTCCCTGCTTTTAACAGTGCTGGAAAGTAACTATTGTTTTTTGGTAGTCCCTTTCATATTGTTTGCGTGCTCATATTATTACGTTTTAAGTGTGTATATGCATTATATTGATGAACTGAGAAGTTGCAATCGGATAGCTCATAGTATAAGTGAATATTTATTTTGTTTCACAGGACTAGAGTTTGGAGAGGTGAAGCCTGAAGACACTAATTGTAGCCCTGGCGAAAGACTATACTGGTAAGTCACCTTGACACTCTTGTTACAGTGAATATGTCAAGTCTTGTTCCAGTGAATATGTCAAGTTCTTATGCTGTTACTAATCTTTCTTGTTTCAACTCTTTGCGTTTACAGTGATAGCTGCCAGACTGCGATCTTTGACCTTCATAGACATTGCTCGAGCTGCGGTTCTGATATCTGCATTGCATGTTCCATGGAGATCCGAAATGGAAAGCTTCAGGCATGTCAGGAGGATGTTTACTGGAATTACATTAGCCGAGGTTTAGATTACCTACATGGAGGAAAAGAAAAAAATGGAAAACCTACGGATGATAAGCTGGAGCCGGAATCATTACTTGCTATTGTCAAGCCCCCATCTACTTGGAAAACAGATGAAGTCGGAATCATTACTTGCTGTTGTGGTGAGGGGGTTTTAGAGTTGAAACGCGTGCTTCCCGATGGTTGGGTATCTGATTTGGTCAAAAAGGTTGAAGAAACTGTTGAAGCCAACAAGCTTTTCGATTTACCTGAAATGGCCACAGAGAGATGCCCTTGTTTTAACTCCGAAGGCCATATTGACATGGAAACCAACAAAAACTTGTTAAAGGCTGCATGTAGAGAAGGATCGGAAGACAATTATCTATATTTTCCAAGTGCTACAGATGCTCAGGAGGAGATTAACCTGAAGCATTTTCAGCATCATTGGGCTAAAGGAGAGCCTGTGATTGTGAGGAACGTGCTTGAGGCTACAGCTGGTTTAAGCTGGGAACCAGGTGTTATGCATCGTGCTTGCCGTCAGATGAGAAGCACCAAGCATGAAACACTTCTGGACGTTAATGCTATTGATTGTCTGGACTGCTGTGAGGTCAGTCTCCCCTTTAGTTAATTATGTGGCATGTATGGTCTATATATATTCTTGGTTGCTTTACTTGTTTTATGTTTCTTTTCCTTTCCGACATACTCTTATGTCTTTTATTAGTTGCAAGTCAAATTTATAGTTGGAACTTGTTGCCATGCTCTTAACTTATATGATGACTTGTTATTGATGTAGGGATCTATTAATCTTCATGCATTCTTTACCGGTTACCAAAAAGGCCGTTACGATCGTGAGGGTTGGCCAAGTGTTCTGAAACTAAAAGATTGGCCTCCATCGAAGAGCTTCAATGAAAACTTGCCGCGTCATTGTGAGGAGTTCTTATGCAGTTTGCCTTTGAAGCAGTACACTCACCCGGTTAGTGGGCCATTAAATCTCGCTGTGAAGTTGCCTGAAAAGTGCTTGAAGCCAGACATGGGACCAAAGACTTACGTTGCTTATGGATTTTCACAAGAAATGGGCCGTGGAGATTCAGTAACCAAACTCCACTGCGACATGTCTGATGCGGTTAGTACTCTTTGTCATTTCTCGTGCACGTTTTCTTTCCTTTCCTGTACTTGGTTTTCTGATGGTTTCCCTTGGTATACCCATAATGATTTCAAAACCTATCAAAATAATGAAATAAGATTCCATTTCGTAAAATAATCGTTCAAAACACATTTTCTTACATATAGGATTAGTCTTCCCTTAGTTCATTTCTAGATAAGTTCTTTTAGTATTTCTCTTTTTTTTTTTTTGGGAAAGATGATATTTTTTTTGTCTTTGAGTTTAACTATTCCCCTAATAGCATCATTTTCTCCTCTTATGAGGCTAAGAATAGAAGTAAATCCCCATAATCTTGTGGTTGGCAATATCCTTCATACTTAAGCTGAATATCGAGCTATGCATATTGAAGTTTTGCTGCAAGTTCGGCTGAAGCTAAATATCTTCATAGATTAAGATTATCAAAACTGACATGATTTTGCGGCCGTCTAATTACCAAAAGACCAACAAAGTGTCTTGTAGAGGCTATTTGTAGATAGATTAATAAGTTTTCCTGCAAAATCTACTAAATCTGAATATCGAGCTATAACTAAACAAGTTCCGTTGCAAGTTTGGCTGAAATTGAATATCTCCACGGATGAAAATTACCTAAACGAACATTATTTTGATGCTGCCTAATCACCAAAACAGACCAACAGAGTGTTTTGTAGAGACTCTTTGCAAATAAGCTAACAAGTTCTATTACAAATTCTGGCTGAAGCTGAAAATCTTCATGGATTAAAGCTACCTAAACCTCTCCCTAATCACAAAATAGACCAAGAAAGTGTTTGCAGATAGACTAAAAGGTCTACTGCAAATTCTACTGAAGCTGAATATCGAGCTATTACTACACAAGTTTTGTTGCAAGTTTGGTTGAAGGTGAATATTTCCATGGATTAAGATTACTTTATTGAATATGATTTTGATGTTGTTAATCACCAAAACAAACCAACAATGTGTTTTGTAGAGGCTCTTTGCATATGGACTAACAAGTTCTACTGCAAGATCTGCTGAAGCTGAATATCTCAATGGATTAATATTATCTAAACGAACATGGTTTTCTGAATCGCCAAAATAGAGCAATAAAGTGTTTTGTAGAGGCTCTTTGTTGATAGACTAACAAATTCTTTTGTAAATTCTGCTGAACCTGAATATCGAGATCTATGACTAAGTTTTGCTGCAAGTTTTGCTGCAAGTTTGGCTGAAGCTGAATATCTCAATAGATTAAGACTACCAAAATAAAATGATTTTTTTGTGGTCAACATCAAAATAAACATGCCAACAAATTGTCTTGTACATGCCTTTTGTAGAAAGACAAACCAATCTAGCTTTAAATTTGGCTGAAGCTGATATCGAGATGAATGCTAGAAGTTTGGCTGAAGCTGAATATCTCAATTACCAAAATGAACATGATTTTGTCGCGGTCTAATCACCAACATGCCAACAAAATGTCTTGTATATGGCTTTTGTAGATAGACTAACAATTCCTGCTTAATTCTGCTGAAGCTGAATATCGAGATGAATGCTACAACTTTGGCTGAAACTGAATATCTCAATAGATTAAGATTACCAAAATGATTATGATTTTGCTGCAGTCTAATCACCAACATGCCAACAAATGTCTTGTATAGGGTTTTTGTAGAAAAACTAATAATTTTTGCTTCAAATTGTGCTGAAACTGAATATCGAGATGAATGTTACAAGTTTGGATGAAGCTGAATATTAAACCAAGATTACCATGTTAACTAAATTTGTTCACCTAATAATCTTTTGAATTTTCAGAACCCATTGAAACCAACTCAAATTGTGCAGTAAAAACCTAGGATCAATAAATTTAACTGTGTAGATTTCATGTGGATTCAATAAAATTGTTTGGCTGGACTTTATGTTTGGGCTGATAACCTTTTGAATACAGAAATGCATTGAAATGAACTGTAGAGAATATTAACTGATGCAAAATCTATATCAATGAGTTGTCAAGCTCCGTTTGACCCGCTGCAGGGCGGGTGCGGGTTGGCCATTTTGAAAAATTCAACATACGGGTGTGGATACGGGTCGAGTCGATTCTACGCGGGTACCTGCTGACCTGCAAAAAAATAAAAAAAATTCAAAAAATAATATATATTTTCGTAAAAAATATATAAAATACTATAAACTCAGAAAATCATATATAATATAATTATTTTATTAAAAAAATAAGTATTATCTAATTAAAATATAATTAAAATAATTATTTTATTAAAATTTATATTACCCGCGGGTC
This sequence comes from Brassica oleracea var. oleracea, assembly GCF_000695525.1. Taxonomy (NCBI): domain Eukaryota; kingdom Viridiplantae; phylum Streptophyta; class Magnoliopsida; order Brassicales; family Brassicaceae; genus Brassica; species Brassica oleracea. The sequence continues at coordinate 43,780,021 of NC_027752.1, read as the reverse complement.
CCGCGGGTTATCCGCAAACTTGGACGGGATGGGTGCGGATATGTGAATCTTTCTTTGCGGGTCATGCGGGTCGAAGTTTTGAGTGAAAAAAATGAGTCGACCCGCGGGTTGGCGGGGCGGGCGGGGCGGTTTGACCCGCTAACCCAGCTCGTGTATTATGCAATATCCTTGCTCCATGTCCTTCTTGAGAGTGAATAATAAATACCTTTTGTTTCCTGGTACATTTATAAAAATTTAGTACTGGTTATCTTGTTTCCTTTCCGGTTTAGTCTCTCTATGCTAATTCAGGGACCGACCAATTTGTACTATTCTAGATTGGTTCATTAGTCAAGTAGTAAAAACAGAATATACTCCGTGTCCTATTTCTGGTATCTCTTGGATTTTATGTAAGTTATGTATGAGCGGACTTACCAAAGTTGTCTTTTATTATATATACTTTCATTCTTTCATGATTGGGTGAAAATATAGATCAGTTTTACTCTCTTCTTTTCTGTATCTTAATTGCTCTGCGGTATTTGTAATTTCAGGTTAATGTGCTGACCCACGTAAGTGAAGTGACCATCAAAGAGGAAGAAAAGAAATCCACAATAGAAAAACTGAAGAGGAAGCATGCTGCACAAGATGTCAAGGAGCTGTTTGGCTCGGTTCCTAACTACAAGGAAAAGATAGAGATTCTTGAAAACACTAGTGAAGAAGAAGTCAAGAACCTTGAAGCTGATGGAGGAGCTCTTTGGGACATTTTCCGTAGAGAAGATGTTCCAAAATTAGAGAAATACCTTCTGAGTCATCATAAAGAGTTTCGACATTTCTTTTGTTCCCCCGTCTCTAAGGTACACCTCTCATCCTTAAAGTTTCAGTGGAGATAATGAAGATATGTAGTGAATTTTTTTGCTTCCTGCATGTCTCTATTAGAATTTTGGCGTTTTTTTTTTGTACTTATGGTATATGTTCATCCATCTCTCTTCTATGTAGGTGGTTCATCCAATACATGACCAGTCTTTCTATCTGACGCGTTATCATAAAATGATTCTGAAAGAAGAATACGGTATGCTTTTATACTTTGAATAATACAAGAACATTATCTTTTGACAGTTTTGGTAATAATGTTTCTATGGGCTTTGTATTGTGTAGGCATTGAGCCATGGACGTTTGTTCAGAAGCTTGGAGATGCTGTGTTAATACCTGTTGGCTGCCCTCATCAAGTCAGGAACTTGAAGGTAATACTATGATTTAGTCTCTCAGCAAAAGTTTCATCAGATTGATTATTTTGTTTCTCTTGCAGTCTTGCACAAAGGTGGCGCTTGACTTTGTCTCACCTGAAAATATCAGCGAGTGTTTCCGTTTAACAAAGGAGTATCGTCTGCTACCACCAAACCATCATTCAAAAGAGGACAAGTTGCAGGTACTTTCTTGTTTCGTTTTGACTTCTGGTTGCTACCCATCTCTAAAACTGGTTTTGATTCTCTGCGTGTTTGTTTGTAACAGATAAAGAATATGGTGATCTTTGCAATCGATAAGGCTCTCGAAGACTTGGATCCAAATTACGAGTTAGTTTGTGATACCATAGTATACTCTGTTGTTGTTTTTGTATAAGCTGAGGCTTTTGTTTGTGTTGACTCAGGTCTCCTGTAGCCAAAGAGGAGGAGAAGAAGGTGACGAAGACTGGAAGGAAGCGTAAAAACCGTGAGATGAGTAATGGAGCTAATGTGTTGGCTTGATCTGTCGTTTGTTGTTTGTGTTGATCTGTCGTTTGTTGTTTGTAGTAGTGTGAGAAGGATAAATCTATTTTGGCACTTTTGTTTCGTACCTTCTCCTCCTTAATCACCTAACTCTATACTCTGTTGTTGAAGTCTAACTCATGATACGGTATAATATAACTTATTTCTTGATTAGATTGATATAAACATAGTAGTTAACTAAATTAGATCGATAGTCTGAAGTCTAAAACCTGTGTGTCACAACATTTACTGCGGAAGTAAGATTGCTGAACTGATGGGTCATAAACAAACAAACGTTATGGGCCGTAAGATTAAAATAGTTTGGCCCATTAACGAAATTTAAAAAGCCTTACAATAATGCGGCCCATCAATGTCACTCACTTCAGTTTCTCATCCATAAACGCCGTCGAAACTATCGCGTTCGGACTTGTCTTCAATTTGTTTCCTCTTCTTCTCTGTGTTCTCGTTTCATTTCCACATCAACAATGGCTGTTCGATTGCAGGCGACTCAGGTCCCCGGTGGAATCTCCGGAAACCTCTCACCATCCAATCGCAATCCAAACGCCGTCATCCGATTCGGTCGCGGATCTTCGAAGCGCAACCGTTTGGTATCTTTATCGGCGTCGCTCCGGGAAGGGGATGGACGTGGGAAAGAGAGCTCCGTGAGAGCTGTGGAAGTGAAGAAGATCCTGGAAGACTCACCTCTGCTTCCTAGTACGATTCCATTTCATTCCTAGCGAACTGTTTCATAACTTTGTGAACCAATCAGAGATAGATTATCTTTCTACAGCTTGAATTAGCATCAATCTATTGATAATTTTGATGATGTTGATTCGTTGTTGTTGTATCTGTTTTTAATATTAGAGCCGTTATCGTCAAATCAGCTCGCGGAAACTGTCTCCAACGGCTCTCGTGTTCGTGTAGCCTATCAGGTAATACACATAAACATATTTATTGAAGAAGAACTTATCTGATTAAATGAATGCTTATATAGGGAGTAAGAGGTGCATACAGTGAATCAGCAGCTGAGAAGGCTTATCCAAACTGTGAAGCTGTTCCTTGCGAAGAGTTTGACACTGCCTTTGAGGTGAGAATCTTGTACCTTTAACATTAACACTCTTAGAGCTTGGTTTTGAAAGCATTTTCGGACCTTTGGTTTCTTATTTTAGGCGGTTGAGCGGTGGCTTGTTGACCGAGCAGTTTTGCCTATTGAGAACTCTTTAGGTGGAAGCATCCATAGAAACTATGATCTTTTGCTGCGTCACAATCTGCACATTGTTGGGGAAGTCAAGTTAGCTGTTCGCCACTGTTTGTTGGCCAACCACGGTGTAAAGCTTGAAGATTTGAGAAGGGTGCTTAGCCATCCACAGGTGAACCGTTTTGCCTTTATAGTCTCTTACTATGAGCGAAAGCCTCAGACTTTGCTTTGGATCAGGCTCTGGCTCAATGTGAAAACACGTTAACTAGATTGGGATTGGTCAGAGAAGCAGTAGATGACACTGCTGGTGCTGCTAAGGTAATACACTTTTTGCTCTTTTCTTAGAATGATTATATATTTTATAACTTACAATAGAATCATATTAAGTTAATGGATTGAATTTGCAGCAAATTGCATTCGAAGATTTAAGTGATGCAGCTGCAGTTGCGAGCGCCAAAGCTGCAGAGATATATGGGTTGAACATAGTTGCTGAAGATATCCAGGTTTATAGATTTATCGATTTTCTTTACTATTTTTTGTTAGTCCATAATTTAAACTTGGGGATGATTTGATTGTGAATTTCAATCGGTTTAGGATGACACTGATAATGTTACAAGGTTTCTAATGCTCGCAAGGGAACCCATTATCCCTGGAACTAACAGACTCTTTAAGGTGAGAAATGCTTATGTATTTTCTGAAATGCAAGCGCCGCTCTTATATTTGGCAATTTATTTTTTCTTTGATGCACAAGTTACTTTGTTCTTCTTGTAGACAAGTATAGTTTTCTCGTTAGAGGAAGGGCCTGGAGTACTTTTCAAAGCACTTGCGGTCTTTGCCCTTAGGCAAATTAACCTCACAAAGGTTAGTTAGTTACATTCAAATTTTACTTTTTAATTTGTGCAGCCTTTGTTTATAATCAGTACTTTTCTCATCGGTAACGATCAATTGCTTGTGGTTTCGGTCAGATCGAAAGCCGACCTTTAAGGAAAAACCCTCTGCGAGCATCTGGAGGGCTTAAGTAATTTTTTCTTACAAACACCACTCCTTTACTGTTGTACCATCAGAGAGTAACCTGAAAAATGATGGTGTTTCTCTCTCTTTTGCTTGGCAGATACTTTGATTATCTTTTCTATGTGGACTTCGAAGCATCTATGGCTGACGAAGTTGCTCAAAATGCACTTAGGCATCTCGAGGTACAGCCTTTGTTTTTCTTGCTTGGTCTGGAAAAACACGGCTGAAGTAGAATGTGACTAAGGCTATTGTTTTTCGTTTTTGTTTGTTGTTATTGTTGCAGGAATTTGCTACCTTTTTGCGGGTACTGGGAAGCTACCCAGTGGACACAACAATGCTCTAAACATGTTCAATGTGTTTTTGGTAAGTAGTTCATTTGCTTGCATTGCTTTTTTTGTTCACAGTTTGGTTTGCATTGCTAACTGCAGAGAAACACATCAGTCTCTAAGACTGTCAAATTCATCTAATTACATATCAGGCTGTAAGACCTGAATTAGTTATAAAATCATCTAGTTACAAATTTCGAAGGAGGAGGATTTACACACTTAGTTACAATTAATGATATGAACAGAGTTTAAATCCTTATAAAAACTTGGTTACGCAGGCAGATACCGACGTGTAGGAGCCTAGCGCACGAGGTCAGCTCCGAGCGGTCACCGGTTCACATTACAAGAGAGTCCTCTTTTTGTCTCCTGTTTTTTTATAAAGTTATCTTCAAAAACTTATGATTCTCTTTTGCATCAACTGCATGTCTTGATGAAAAGATAAAAGCTTTGGTTTTAGTAGGGAGTAAAGAATAGTGAGATATCAGAAAACAAAAGGAATAAATACTGATGTACTTATACTACTTGCATCGTTTTTTGATAATCTTGCGAGAGTTATTGCATACAATACAGATGTTAGTTTCTATCAGTTATGTTGTCTTTTTGTTAATAATCATAAAATAGAGACGATGTTTGATTGATATATGTATGTAATGGTAAAACCAATGTTAGTTCGAAGATATGAGCCTCCTGCACTAGTATGTGCAATGAATGAACTGCTCGACATGATTACAAGGGAAGCCTCGACTCTACCCACAATTGTGGTTCCTTTTCTCGTGAGGGCATTCTAAGCTGAAGTTCAATAGCAAATCCCTTGAAGCAAGCAGCAGAAAAGCTAGTCTTCGTTACTTTTAACGTTTAGTCCGGAAACAGAGACCACTAGGCTATTTGCAATCTCGTTTCGCGAAACCACAACCATTGATGCACATCCATCATGAACCTTTGTCATGCTTGCTCCATCTAGCTCCTGTCAAATGCTTGCCCACCTCCATTCTCATCGGCCCAATAGTATTTGCCTGGACCTAGACTTATAGTTCCCTATTGTATCTTTTGCTCAGCTGAATCAAAAAAACATGCTTTCCTTTTTGTTTTCTTGCAGACCATATCTTTAAACCCTGAACATTTGGAAAAGCCTTTTTGGTGATTCTGGTTGAAAAGTTTAGGTCAACTCATGAGATGATCTCCTTATGTCACAACAGCTAATGATGTCGTCCTAAGATATAATAAAGTGATATATAATATTTTAATATTATTAATGATTCAGAGTTCTGATTGGTGGGAGAGGCATATAATAAATAAATTTTGGTGTGAAGTTCATAAAAAGGCACTAATGATTAAATGAAGTAATAAGATTAGTTAATGTTATCTTAAGGAAAACAAGTGAAGTGTCGTCACCTCTAAGTAAGACGGTGGTTTTATATTCGACAAATAAGAAAAGAATACGATGTTTTTGTACCAAAGTTCGGATCGCCTTTTAATCTTATCCAACTCGCATTTATTTTAGCATCATGTTCAGATTTTTATGTGTTACAATCTCTCAGTGCGTCTTATCTTCATCTTCTTTTTTTCCTTCTCCTTTTGGCTTTCACTATCGTTGATTAGTATTTTTTAACTTTTGTGTGTGTGTCTCAAGCAGATTTGTTAATAATTTATGCAATTGAGGTTGGTACTGTTTTTCTAGTAATAAGCTTCAGTTTCATCACTCGTTTTGATCAAACAGTAACCTTAAAGCTTACCCAAGTTTTCATCTAGTCCAGCTCTTTTAATATTTTCTAAAATTGAAAATCAAGCAAATAATGAAACATAGCCAACCAAGATGTATGAGCTTTTAAGACATAAAGTTAGGTAATTGTCTACGAGCTTTTAAGGTGTGGTTAAAATGACAACCTCTTCTAAAACATGTGTTTTGTCTAATTAAGTTCTTGTAAATGAAATTCATCCCTAAAGTAAAAAAAATCATACATAACATTTTTTACTAAACATTTTTTACTATTCATTAAAAATTCGATCTCATAAAAGAAATGAGTTCAGTAAACAGGTGAACAATAGAATAAGATGAAGGTGATTAACAAAGTTATAGAATGGGAAGCGGCCTTTTCTCTTTCATCAAAACCAGAAGAAGAAGAAAAACTCCATAGCCACCGATCTCCCTCCGTAGTTGGCCGTGCTTCTCACCGTCGCTACGTGAGGGAGGATCTGCTCCTCCTCTTTAGTTTGAGCTAAATCTTGTTTAATTTCGTCTTGTGTTTTTTAAGTTCTTTTGTGAATCGGATCAGTGATTCGATTGTTTAAGTCTCCGGTCACGCGCCTTCTTCCTCGGTGGTCGTCCGGCTCTGTCTCTGGGAAGCGATGGCTCTTTCAGCATCGGTTTTGCCGGCTTTTGTCTCCGGGAGGAGATGGCTTCTCTAGCATCTCGATCGCCGGCTTTGTGTCTTCGGGAAGGGATGGCTTCTCTAGCATCTCGATCGCCGGCTTTGTGTCTTCGGGAAGGGATGGCTTCTCTAGCATCTCGATCGCCGGCTTTGTGTCTTCGGGAAGGGATGGCTTCTCTAGCATCTCGATCGCCGGCTTTGTGTCTTCGGGAAGGGATGGCTTCTCTAGCATCTCGATCGCCGGCTTTGTGTCTTCGGGAAGGGATGGCTTCTCTAGCATCTCGATCGCCGGCTTTGTGTCTTCGGGAAGGGATGGCTTCTCTAGCATCTCGATCGCCGGCTTTGTGTCTTCGGGAAGGGATGGCTTCTCTAGCATCTCGATCGCCGGCTTTTTCTCAGGTAGATCTACCACCCAGAGCGCTTCAGTTGTTCTTCTTGCCTCTCTTTCTAAGTCTCAGAGGACTTTCTCCTCCACTCGGTTGTATGTGGCGTTTGAAAGTATCTTGAATGATTATGAACGATTGTAGGCGGTTGTTAGCTTTGTGGGTCTCGTAGATCCTTCAGTGTGTTTGGTTCATTGGCTCGAGCTTTGAGTATAATGTTCAGGTGGAACAGAGAGTATCCGGTTAGTCTATGCCGTCGACGTTGATCCGTAGAATCGTCGTGATAGCTCCGGAGGTTTCGATTACGACACGGGTTACTGTCCCGTGTTGGTAATGAGTTTTTTTGTGGGCTTTAGGCCCAAGTTTGGCTTTGCAAGTGATCGGTTTGTCTTTGTTCTTTTTATTTATGGTTGTTGTAGTCTCGGACTTGGTTTTTATTTGGGCTTTCGATCCATTAATAAAATTCTAGACGGCAAAGAAAAAAAATAGAATAAGATGAAGGTGACAAAAGCCATTGATTTATTTTTGTTACATTCGTGAATAAAATCCATTACTATAGTAGCAAGATATGAGTTCAGTAAACTGCTACATCACAATTAATATTATTTTCTGTTCTTTTTATACAGGCAGACGTATCTAACTTGGCAGATATTTTTGTTTGTTTTCCATTTCTTTCCCGTCAAAAATATCTTTGCCATTTCTCTCGTCTTTCTGTTAACCAAAAGATATTTTGTTATGTACATCTGATCTGGTTTTTGTAAAAGTCAAAGCAAAAAGAAAAAAAGAGATTTATTATTAGTTATTGCGAGCCTAAAAGCAAAACAATAGTAGCATATCTGATCTGAGATGAGTCTTTCTGATTCGTTCAAAAGCATCGAAAAAGCGAACACTTGGAGAATCCATTATGGCACGAGAGAAGCCACTTGGTACAATCCGCATCGCGATTACATTGGATTCAGTACTCGCACTCGTATGAGAAAACATTTAAGTAAACACTTATCTCTTCTTTGCTTTTCTTTTTATTACAACAATATCCGTGGGGCCCACAAAAAGTTTATTGCTTTCACTATAAATACGACAGGGACCCAACATACCCTACACAGAAACTTTTCAGCACTTTTTAGTTTTTAACAAAAGAAAATAAAAAGTAATGAAATAAAGGTAGGCACTTTTGATTATGTCACAAGCCTACATGTCTCTTTGTGGACACAATACCCACCCATTGTCTATCCATTCATTAGTTTTTTTTTTCCATAAGAGAAAGAGAGAGAGAGAGAGAGAGAGAGAGAGAGAGAGAGAGAGAGAGAAGCAGAGAAGAAAGAGAGAAGTAGAAGAATCATCGGCTCTGTTTCTAAGGATCTGTGTGTGTTTGTCTCAGATTTTTTGTTCTCGATTCAACTTCATAAGAAGATCTTTTAACACTGTAAGTTGTTTTCCTCTCCTCTCTATCTCTCTCTCTTTTTTTTTTGAGTGTTCTTATATTTCTCGGATTATCCGTCTGTAATAATAATTGTTACTAGCTTTTTATCCACTGTTTCACTATGAAGGGTCTTAATGAATCTGTCTCTCTATATATGTCTCGTGTTGTTGGATCTTCGATTTAAAGAGATTTTCTTGTTTTCTTTTTGATTATTGGTTTCTTAAGCTTTGTTTGGAGGAGGATGAGCATGATGATTGTGATAGTTAACAAAGCTTGATTTTTTTTCTAAGAACTATTGAGTTTTGGATTCATCTTGAACTACAAGTCAAATTAAAAAAAAAAAAACATTAGATTTACTGATCTGTAGTCTGAAGCTTTGTTTTTATTTATTTCGATTTTGATTAATTTCTTTTAGTTCTCTGACTGTACATATCAAAAGCTCTGATTAAATTCATAAACTTTTTAAAGAAATTCCATCTATGTCTTGCTTTTTTAGACCAAGTCTCTTGTCTTTTTTATTTAATTCATGGTTTATGTATATGTGATTTTTTTTCTAATACAGCAGTGAAAGAAGATGGGTTACATGTGTGACTTCTGTGGTGAACAAAGATCAATGGTTTACTGTCGCTCCGACGCAGCCTGTCTCTGCCTCTCCTGCGACAGGAGCGTCCACTCTGCTAACGCATTGTCCAAACGACATTCTAGAACGCTCGTCTGCGAGAGATGCAATGCTCAGCCTGCTACGGTCAGGTGTGTTGAAGAAAGGGTTTCCCTCTGTCAAAACTGTGATTGGTCTGGCCACAACAACAACAACAACAATTCTTCTTCTTCTTCGTCAAATAATCACAAGAGGCAAACCATAAGCTGCTATTCTGGTTGCCCTTCGAGCTCGGAGCTCGCCTCTATCTGGTCTTTCTGTTTGGAGTTAGCTGGACAATCAGGCTGTGAGCAAGAAATGGGTATGATGAATATAGATGATGATGGTCAGGGCAACCAAAACTGTAATGAGGATAAGAAAGATGTGGTCGCCGGCTCCTCCTCAAGGCCTGAAACCAGTTCTGCTCTACCTGCAACTTCATCATTTCCCAAGGTATATATACTCTCTTTGATTCAAAATGATAGTTTTTCATACATGTTAATAAAACATATTAAATTTCAGTATTAAATGCATAATTTTTCGTGATTATCTATTTCGCATAATTTTAAACCAATAAGAATTCAGTCAATGTAGTTAGTTTTTTTTATAAGATTACAATTAATCATATTATTAGTTGATAAAAAGTGCATTGAAAATACAAAAACAAAATGTATCTAAATTCAAGTTCTTGTTTGTTTATGGGTTTGAAGGATGTTAGAGTATGTGAAGATGACTTTTATGGGAACTTGGGTATGGATGAAGTTGACTTGGCTCTTGAGAACTATGAAGAGCTCTTTGGGACAGCCTTTAACACCTCTGGAGAGCTCTTTGGACAAGGTGGAATTGATAGTCTTTTCCAGAAACATCATCAAGCAGCAGCTCCTGAGGTATTGTTTTGTTTGTCATCTTCTTTTTTTTTTTTTGAGGTTCACAAGCAATAATGCATGTTCCTTCTCTTAATCCAGGGAGGGAATCTGGTGCAGCCAGCTGAGAGCAATGATGATTCTTTCATGAGTTCGAAAACAGAGCCAATCATTTGCTTCACATCGAAGCCAGCACATTCCAACATATCTTTCTCTGGAGTCACCGGAGATTGCAGCGCTGGAGATTTTCAAGAATGTGGTGCATCATCTTCCATGCAGCTCTCAGGGGAGCCACCATGGTATCCTCAAGCATCATCACAGGATAACAATGCTTCCTCACATTCAGTGACTCGTAATAACGCTGTTATGCGTTACAAGGAGAAAAAGAAGGCTCGCAAGTAAGTGCCATTGCGAATCCAATACATGCATCATTGAAGTAAGTGAACTAAACCAGACACTGTTGGCTTTTTTTTTTGATACAGGTTTGATAAGACAGTGAGGTATGCTTCTCGCAAAGCAAGAGCTGATGTGAGACGGCGTGTGAAGGGGAGATTTGTCAAAGCTGGTGAAGCTTATGACTATGACCCACTCACCCCAACCAGAAGCTACTGAAGGAGGTAAACAAAGTAGATGCACATGGCGGAAAATCAAACAAGAAAGGTTTTTGACTTATGGAGAGACTTCTCAAAAGTCAGAAACTGTGAAAAAACAAGACTACTCTCTGGAGTTTGAGAAGACACTAAACTGATGAGTATTGTAAGCAAATCATTTATTCTTGGGATTCAATCTGTTTTTTTTGCCTTGAAGAAGCTTCATTAGTGTTCAGAGAGATCGTTCTCTGACAAAAAAATATTTATCCAATTGGATCTCTGCTGCTTCAGGGCTTTTACACAGATCAAGGTTCCATGAGTTTTGCTCTTGTCTTGGTAGTTGAAAGATGCAGGGAGACTTAGTGTAAAAAGTTAAAACTTGTATGACTTTCTTTCCATGTGTATGTAATGTATGTATGCTCACAAGTGCTTTGCACTGTGCATTCTTGTAAATTAAAGACAGTATCCAGAATCCAAGTCAGACAAAGCTATGTGGTTACCACTTAAAGTCTCCTTTTAAGTAACTGACTGGTCCGAGCTTTAACTTGATCTTGGTTTGCCACAACTTCAAAAAGTTTTGCTTAGCGTCTAAGTTCTTAACAGTTTATAGAGCATTGATTAAAAGTGATGCAAAGGCAAAACAGTAGCCTTTCAAAAACACTTTAATAATATTTGGATATTCTGGAAGACTATAACATTCTACATATTTTCTTGTATTTTTCATTCAAATAAAAGTTCAGGTAACTTCATATTTGAACATGTTCACAAAAGGCTGAGAAAAGAACCAAGAGTCTTCAGATACAGATTCAGGCAGCAAAAGTTCTTTTGGCTTAGCTCAGATGAGCTAAAAACTAATAAAGCAAATATTTTGCTAAACCCCCCCCCCCAAAAATGAAAAAAAGATATAGAAACACCAAAAAAACACTGGATTCATTAAAAACACCTTCCCCTATCCTTTTATGATCATCCTCTGTCAATCCCTTCATGCTTAATCCTTCAACTTCATAGCTTCCTTTCTTCAGTAATTTGTTAGATGGCATACACACACACACGCACGCAAGTCAATGCACCATATCTTCCTGATACTCTGCTTGAATCCCCCAAAATCTTCTTTTCCTTTCTCTTTCAGTAATTACTTGGCCAATTCATCGGTGTTTGCTGAGGCTGTTGGAAAACGTTAGGAGGCCCAGGTGCAACCATTTCGGCTCCAGCAACACCCTGAGACTGTTGTAAGAGCGGATGGTGAACTCCTCCAGCTGCTGTCACTGCTTGTCCCGGATGATACATACCTGGGAATGTCACGTGACCGGATTGTGCTGGAGCGTAAGTCACGTGCTGTTGCCCATGGTGCTGTAAACCGTAGAACGAGCTCGGCACATCTCGTCCTGGTCCAGCAATCCATACAGGTAATGCTTCACTCTGCAGATAAGAAACTTTAAGTAATCTTTCAACTGAGTTGGGTTCAAAGAGGCAATAGATACCTGTTGTCCTGTTGTGCTGTAGCCGTTGTTTCCCTTCAACTGCAACGTGCTGAGATCCTCATTGGAAGTTGAGTTCCCAGCTGAAGCACCAGAATTGGGATTATATCCTGCTGGGAAGGAACCATGTGATGTTGGTCCGTAACCACCAGGCATACCAACATGAGTCAAGTTTCCTGTATTACTCCCAGGCTTGTGATGAGGGAGTGTGTATTTGCCTCCTGTTGCAGCTCCAGAGGGTGGAGGAGGAGCAGGATACACACTGCTTGCCTGAGGTTGCTGAGCAAATGCACCGTTGCTTAAGAACTGTTGCATTGCCGGGTGAGGTAGATAGAATGGGGAGAAGTAGTGTCCATATGGCATGTAGTTCGGTGGATAATGTGACATGTGTAACCCTGGGGGCCGTAAGAAAGGAACAGGCTGCTGCGTGACAGGTATAGAGCTCTGCATCAGCCCAGCAGGCTGTGTTGCCAGTGGAGTTGGACTAGCTGTCGACAGAACTAAGTTGTTTCCACTCTACAAATCAATATGTTCAAGCATTTCAGATACAGAAGTGGAATGGATTATAGAACAAATTAGACTAACCCAAAAAGCTGCACTAACCTCTTGCATGGTTTGAGATGAATGAGGGGGCAATACTGTAACATTTCCATTAAACTTGGACGCAACCCCTGGAGAAACAAAAGGAGAAACACGGCCATCACTGTCAGGGCCTGATCGGTAGAATTGAGCATAGTAACTCGCTGTATCAAATGGTTGCTGGACCTTCGAACAACAAAAGTATATGTCATTCAACTACAGATGATGAGAATGCCTAAAAACTATGTAATGCGCAAAATGTTACTGGTCAATGAAGAGTAAAAGCTAGGCATAATCAATGGTTTAAGGCGATCAAGAATAAAGCAGCCCAACAAGTTAGTTTTGAAGGCATACCACAAAGTTAGGAGTACGAAGGGCATCACGTGCTTGAGGATCAGCATTCTCAAACTGTGGAAGCTGGCTCCCAGGAGCTGGAGGAATAGGCCCGAGAATATTACTTGGAATGTGGTCAAAAGGGCTGTGATTGCTTTCGGACTCCAACGTATTCTCTTGCTTGGAGACATCATACACTGGAGCTGCGTTTGCTGCGGTGATACCTTCACCAGCCATATCATTTGGAACTTGTGAAGGCGACTCGGAGTAAACATTGTTCTCCTCGTCCTTTTCAGTCGAATGGACATTTGGGTGGCTGAATTCATTAAAAAGAAGAACTCTTTAGGCACTGGTAAACTTTGACACATTAAGGTTCTAGAAGACAAAATTTAATACCTAGAAATGACAAACAGTCATAATACAGAAAAGTTGTTACTTCCTATTTCGAACTTAAGGGCTAAGGAGGACAAAGAGTTGTTTCTAGAAACAAAACCCACTTAGTCACTGATACTAATAGATCAACTGGGCAGCCTACAGCATGTCAAAAATATATATGCTATGTTACACCTAGTACAATCTTAAGTACACTGTAACTTTCGAGTTTTGACTATGCTACTAAGCAAAACCAGCGAACTACAACTTCTATATTGAGAATATTTAGCCGCTCTGCAACAACAATAATTAACAAAAGCAGAGAGAGATAGATTACCTAAGTTCGTCTTCTTCAAAACTATCTTCAACCTCCTGTGAATTCTGAGAGAGAGGTGCAGATCTCTTTTCATTCTCTGGAAAAGCTACTGAACTTGATGCTATAGAAAAGCCAGCATCAAAGCTTCCAAAGCTGAACTTGGTTCGCTCAGCATCTGGAACAAGGATATGGTTTGGGATAATAACATGCTGACGTTGGACCTGCAAGTCCTCAAGCTGCCTCTGCAACTTAGATGTGCCCTCTGCAGAAGGGACAACATCTTCAACAGATTTTTCACTGGCTTCAGTAGGAACCGCAAGAGCTTCAGCTGTAGCTGATGCACCAGAACCCTGAGTAGTTGTATGGTTCACTGGCTTCGGCTTCCATTCCTTACCTTAAAAAAACAAGCATCCATGGTGATGTCAGAAAATTACAAAAGCAAATTTTTTACAAGACAAAAAAGTATTTCCTTTACCTCTTTGAGGACCAACGGTCTGATGTGAACGATTACTGTAGTTAGAAGAAGGCCGGCTACTCGTGCTGTTGCTATGAGATGAAGCAGGCCTCGGAACATAAGCATCATTCACTAAAGTGTTCCCCGTCCCACGAGATCTGTTTTGTAACTTTCTTTCTCCAAGGTGTTGCTCGCTCACTGGTTTGGAATTTGAAGAAATGAATCGAACCTCCGAGGATGGTGGACGAGAGAGTGGCAAAGAATCAGCCGACTTCTGCTCTGTATTAACACGATTTTTGCTTGATTCAACAGCAGATGGTGGTGCACCATCAGAGCTTCCTGATGTCAAACAACCAGAACTTTTATCCATCACAGGTGGAAGGCTGTCAACAATCCAAAAAGAAAACGAAGATCATGAGAAAATGATACATAAGAGGGACTTGTAGTATAGGATGACGCTCACCTAAACACCAAGGCATTGTCTTTAGTTTTTATTTGTTTTTGAGAGGTCGAAGTTGATGGATGAGCGACCTGCTTTGGACCGTTTTCTTTTCTGAAAAAAATCTTTGCACCAGCACCATCTGAGTGGTGTTTACCATGTGATGAGTGACGAGAAGATAAATTTATCCGACCACCACCACCACATCTCCACTGTGGCTCAACAGAGTCCTTGCTGCTAAGGTTCTGTTGCATTTTAATAACAATGTCAATCACCATGTCATAATTAATGCAGTGAACACGTGAATTAAAAAACCAAAAGAAGTGCACAAAGAAAAAAACTCATACCTCTTTTCTCTTATCACGTTTCTTCTTAACCTCAAGGAATGGATCTGCAGAGTCATGGACAATTTTTTTTTTAAATTAGTTCAGAACATAGTATAGAATAGTTGCTCAACAAAACCTAAAACTTAAAACCTATCCTAGAAACTGCAGCGTTATAAAACCCTGATGCAATACCACAAGTGCTGCCTTGATTCGTGCATACTCTAAAACCAAATCCTAAACAAGACATTATGAGATAAACAACTTAGAGACAGTTTTTTACTTCCGACATATCAACAGACAACCAAACCGTTGGTATCAAACGCCAGAAAATTCAGACAGAAGATCAGATGCTAAAACCTAAGTTTAAAACCCTCAAAATCGAAAACCTAAAATAAAATCTTGGATCCAGTCAAAGAATCCAAATCAGGGGATCAAACAAGATGATATTACCCTGAAGAAGAAGGCGTTGAGCAGCCTCATCGGGATTCATACTGCATTCAAGGAGCATTGCGTGAATCTCGTCCTCGCTGTAGTTCCCAGCAGTGATCTCCTTGATGGTCTGAATCGTCTTCCTCGTATCCGCATCAATCGAAACCCTAGCACCACTCCCAACCATCCTCTCTCTCTCTTTTTTTTTTTCTTTTTCAAAACGAATGTAGCTTTCTGGTAATTGAATCTCTGGGACCAGACCGAGAGAAGGTCTCAGTAGCCCCCTGTGTATGTATATGTATAATGAATACGCGGGTGATGAATTAGCAGGAGAGGGTGGAGATTTGAAACTAGCTTGTGTTCTGAGGAGGACGAAGAAGGAGAGAAAGGGGAATATTAAAAAAAAAAATAAGGAGTGTGGTTTTTGGAAGCGTAGGGCTCTCCTCTTCTAAATTCATGAATCTCTCTAATCTTTTTTTGATAATTACAATGATGGCTTTAACCCTTTTTTTTTAGCGGTTAAAATATATGGGAAGGCCAAAAAGCCGTGAAAATAACAGTACTACAGTAAAAACATCATAATGTTGCAATAAATTCGACTAATGATTTGTTTACAGAGAGTTTGTAGAATTGGATTTTATATAGAGTTGGTTGTTTATAAAAATGAAATGTTTGTTAAATTTCAAAAGAGTCGGAATGAATTTTACAAATCGAATTTTTCTATGAAAATACTTTGCTATAATTAAATTTGCGCATATCTAAACAATATATGTAGTATTTTCAAAATAAAAATAAAAATTATGAGTTAATTTTTTTTAGAATACAACTATCAATATCACTAATGTTATTAAAATCTTATAGAATTATCAAACTAATAAGTATTAGAAATAGATTTTAATAAAAATGTGATAATTAATGTACCAATATAAACTAAAAATGTTAACAATCGTAAAAAAAAAAAAACTAACAATGGATTTAAGTGTTCTAACAATCATTCTTCGATACAAAACATTCTACTATCGAATATTCCCTTGATTTCTAATAATAATCCTGTACGGCTTTACATTGTAAAATTTATTAACCGTATCTAACCATAATTCCACAAATCATAAATACATACTACTATATACTTTCTCATTTGTCTGAAATATAATTTCCTTTTTCGTCAAAAAAAAAACAATCATTCTTTAACAAAAAAAAAAAAGTGTTTTAACAATCATTACTTCACATGTTATAAAAAATTAATGTCATTGGGTTAAACGTTTTGATTTTCTTTTTCCATAATAATTTATGAAGTTATATGGTATCTAGTGATGTGGCAATATACCGCCAATGAACTCAGGCCACGTAAAGCCGCTGACCAAATAGCTAAACGAAGAATAGAGCGACGTCGTTTATAGTTAATGCTGTTTTGTACGGGTCACGAAACTGCCTGCCCCACAGTCAAAACAGGCTTCATCGTGTCCGATTCTGAAAGAAATAACTCGCTCCTTTCTCTCCCACACCGTCTTCTTCTCCGATCAATCTCTCATCGACCAGATCGTATATCTATCCATCACTCCTCTTCGTTTCATCCCCCTCGATTCTCTCATTTTGCAAGGTTAGTCTCTCGATCTGAACTCCATCACCTCGTAATAATCGAAATCGGAATCAATTCAATTGGATTTGGAGAAATCTCTAATCATGGATTATTATTCATAACGATTGAATTACGTTTTCTTAATATTTTATCTGTTTTAGATGAGCATGAAGGCCACGATCCTAATACTAGGCCTCGTATGGAGCTTCCAGGCAGCGTTGGGGATTAGATTCGTGATAGACAGAGAAGAATGTTTCTCCCACAAGGCTGAGTATGAAGGCGATACCCTTCATGTCTCTTTCGTCGTCATCAAATCTGATTCTCAATGGCATTTTAACGAGGATGGTGTAGATCTTGTGGTATGACTTAGCCCCTTTAACTCGATAGACTTGTTAATCGTAGACGATCTCCATTGTTGAATAAAGTATTAGTTATTGGTTGATAATCTCTAATCCTCTTTATAGAAAATGATTTCTCTTTAAAGCTGTACCTTGTGGCATTGGTGTTAATTTGGTTGTGACTATAGTTACAGATCTCTTGTGTACGTTTTTGAGTAACCAATAACAAACGCATTACACAATTTTTTTTTTTTTTTTTGGATAATATGACAGATACACGGCCCAGCAGGGGAACAGATTCATGACTTCAGGGAGCAGATAAGTGCCAAGCACGACTTTGTTGTCCAAAAGAAAGGGGTTTACCGTTTTTGTTTCACAAACAAGTCTCCGTATCATGAAACCATTGACTTCGATGTGCAGCTTGGTCACTTTGCGTACTACGACCAGCACGCAAAGGACGGTGAGTATTGTCTGATTTGTTTTTGTATCGTTTGGGGGTAATGAGTTATTAAGCTGAAAATATGATTTTTGTTATGCAGAGCATTTCACTCCATTGATGGAGCAAATATCGAAGTTAGAGGAGGCTCTTTACAATATCCAGTTCGAACAACATTGGTTAGAGGCTCAGACTGATCGTCAAGCTATTGGTAACAAATTTTTTCCTTAACAAAACTGTTTTTTTTTTTCTTAGCTTCTGCAAGTAAAATTTTTGCTATGTTTTTTTTTTCTTTTCCTGGCAGTGAACGAGAACATGAGCAAGAGAGCAGTACACAAAGCTTTGTTCGAGTCGTTTGCGTTGATCGGGGCAAGTGTCCTCCAAGTTTATCTTCTGCGTCGCTTGTTTGAACGCAAACTCGGCATGTCTCGTGTCTAAAATAATATTTTGCCTCCTAAGTTACCATATAATATTTACTTAGCTCTTTTTTACAGACACAACTGTAGTTCTCATTGGATGATTTGCGTTTTCTCATCTTCAAGAATATTATCCACTTCGTGGTTATCACTTAATCAGTATCTTTTTACATTATTAACATATACAGCTTTTCTATAACGTATTAGGATGTTCGTTTGAATCGAGTAATCAAATGTCTTCCTCAGTGAATTATTTTTCTCTTGATGATGGAGACACATGGCCCGTTAAGATTCATGTGGTTTAAACAATTACGGACTGGATGATAACCGGCGAGGATGCGCCGGCTCAGATTTTATAATAATCTTTGTTTATTAAATGTTTTTAACATTTTGCAACACTATAATTTCATCAACTATAAAATGACGAATATAAATGTTGATGTCTTAAATATATTATCGTTGTTGAAAAGTTAATTTTTTATATCTCATTTTAATTATTTTTAAAACTCCATATGCATAAAAAAATATTAAATTTTGCGGCTCACACAAATCACCAAAACCAAATATGCAACATCGATTGTATAACGACGAGAAGGGATTAGGTTTTCTGCTCTTGATTTGTTTACTATTGACTCTCCATAAGTGAATTCATTTTCTACTTCTATAAAATTGTGTTTTCATTCTCGTCTTTGTTTTTTTGATATGAGTTAAGTTTTTTTTTTAACTTCTTCTATGAATTCAGTGAATTAAATAAGTGTCAATTTAAAAGAAAATGGACATCTGTAAAAATTAGTTTCACTCCAGATACATATTTAAAAATAAAAATTTTGGAAAAAATCACCGGCAAACTATATTAACAGATTAGTGTTCAAATCTAATATATCAAGCTATTATAGAAAATATAAGTCCAGATTCGAAATATAAATGTATGTCTAGTATATATTCTCCAGCTCGGTCTAAAAATCATCTAATTCTAGAACAACAAAACAAATTACTTATTTCACCAGTTCGGATAATATTTGAATCTAAACGAGTAATATTCGAACTCGAATGAATATCCGAAGATAACCAAACATAATTATACTTAACCCTATATTTCTAGTTTAATTCTCTCATTTTATTCAAAATATATATATTAATGATGTTTATTGCTCAAAATTAGATAATATACATATAATTATGGACAAAATTATTTGCTACTCACTTAAATATATATATATCAAGTTCTTGTTTCTTGCATTAACAAAAGTTGCATCTAAAATTTCAAAACAACAACTAAATTAATGTCTTTTAATTTTTAAAGTTGTATCTCCAAATCTATTAATAGATTATTTTTTTTAAAAAAAATAGAAAACCAGTCAAAAATATAATTTAAATAAAAAAACTTAAAAATGAATCATTTATTTTTTTTCTTCAAAATTTAAATATCCAACCCGGCCCAAAATATCCAAACCCGAACATAAAATACCTGAAACCGGCTCGAAGTGTGGAAATATCCGAACGGGTTTTATACATTTATACTAAAATACCCGATACGAATCCGGACGTGTATCCGAACGCCCATCCCTACGATATATGATCATAATTTGTATCTTGCTTGAACAAAAAAAAAGTTAAACCATTGATCACAAAATTTTCAATGTGAGACTTTTACCATTTTTCGTAATTTATAGACTTTTTTAAAAATTCAGAATATAACATATAAGAAAAAAAATAAATTCAGAATATAACATATAAGAAAAAAAATAAAATTTTTATTATATGCTTAATGTGAATATTTAATTTTTTTTAATAGTGTAAAATTAAATATAAAAGAGAGAGGTTAGAAAAATTGTTATCAAATATGTATTTATAATCATTAATTGTCATATAGTATATGTTTACCATATTAGGTAATTCCGAAGCTTTTACTTAAGAAAAGATAAAATATTTTTTTGTATACTAGTAATGAATTTGACAGTTAGTTTAAGAAGAAGCACAATATATATTTATATGGACCAACTTATTTTTCTAACAATTATAAGAATCTTTCTCGTGATGATACGTCATTATGAAAATATGCTGTAATGCTCCAGGATTGATATATAGGGGATTGATATTAAATAGCCAAAACAGATTTTTTAAAGTTAACTAGAGCTTAACTCGCGCACCTACACGGGTATTCGATTTTGCTTTGGAATTTCTTTTTATCTTATATAAATTGTAATATACATTTTTAAATTATATATATTAAATAATTATTTAATATATTTTTAAGCACAATCATTTTATAATTTATAATAAATAATTTTATTTTTTTATTTTTATCAGTCAACTGTTACAACAATATTTTTAAAATATAACCCGTGTGTTCGTGCAAATGTATTTTTTATAGATCAAAATTTTAATGTAAAAGAAAATGTTTATCTGTTTTATATTTGATTTATTTGATTAAATAATTCAATATATTATTTACAATTTTGTGGTTTATATTATGTATTTTTATAACACTTTTATATTTTTTAGACAAAGCTAATATACCAAAATAACCACTCCGTAATAAAGTATTGTTACATTTTTGACATTGATTAAGTATAATTTATTTTTAGCTAGATTATAGAAAATATATTTTAAATAAGTAAACATAATTTTTTATACTTCATTTTAGGAAAATGCATTAATTAAACTATAAAAGACAAGAATACTAAAAGATAGATAAATTTATTACTTCAATAGCATATGATTGTAAATAATTAAAAAAAATAATGGTTAATTTATATTTGTATTTCTATTTTAATAAAATAGATTACTATTTTTCAAAAAATAATAATAATTGAACTGTTATTGTGTATGGTTCTGCTAATTACTAAAATGTGATATTACATTGTGATTAAAAATTGAGGGATTTACTAAATATGACTCAAAACTTGACTTTGATTGCAAAAGTATACCCAAACTTGAATCAAATGCAAAACTAACCTAGATGCCTTGTGAAATCACAGCCAGCCCATTGTGACAAAACAAAAAAAACATAAGTAATTTTTACGAATATAACCCCAGTAAGTCGTCTGAGTCGTTTGAGATGCTGGAAGTCGTTTAGACATGTAGTTGATCTTAAAAATAATTTATACATTTTTAAAAAATATTTTGACAATTGAAAAATTAAAATCATGTAACTATAAACAGTTTTAAATAATGTAAATTAAGATATAATAAAATTGAATAGTTTTCAGCACAGATGAGTGAAACTAGTTAATCATGATATTTTTTTGTTTTATGGTTTGACAACATATGTTGTAATATTGAATGTATTCTTAGGGTTAAAGTTTGGAAAGCTTGAATGTTTTTTTGAAAAATTAAATTTTTACCTATAAGTGTTTATTTTTGTGTATAGCAAACACTTTTAAAGTTTAATTTGATTTTATGAAGTGTTTAGTTAGTTAATTAAGTTTAGGGCTTATGTTTAGGGTCTAAACGACTAACTTGTAGTCGCCTGGTGAATAATTTAAACCAGATGACTTACATGTAAGTCGTCGAAATATTCCTGCCTAAAACTTTTAAAAAAAAATATTTTCCCGATTAAATAATTTAAACCAAGGAAGTCTTCTATTTTAGTTTCCCGCTAAAAATATTAAAATCTTATGGGTGACTTACAAGCAGTGTTTTGAAACCCGACTCGGACCCGCGGTTGAACCGGTAAACCCGACAACCCAGAAAAATCCAGTTTGTGTTTTGTGAAATACCCAATATTTAGAAACCCACAAGAACCCACAAAACCCTAGTAGAACTCGGAACCCGATACCGGTTGAAACACTGGTTGAACCAATAAATAACTTTTACTTCCTTTTTTAATTTTTAATTATATTTTTAGATTATGTTTTATATTTTAAATTTCTAATTAAGAAGTTATATACTAACAAAAAAAAGTTAGGTATTTCTTTTCAGTTTTATATTTGTGATTTTTAGATTTTAATGAAAATTTTACTATGCCACTTGTAGAAAATAGAGTGAACGATAGTATCGAGAACCAAAACTAGTTGATGTGATTTGGTGTTAGTTTATTTCCGTTATTGATAATTTATTATAATGATTTTTTACTTTTGGTTTATTTTGTATTTGAAATTTAATTTATTATTCACATTAAACATTTAAATATTTATAAATTTTATGTTTTGATATTTTTTAGATGTCATAACTCTTACCTTGTTAGACAAAATTATAAATAGTCTAAACTATTTTTTGATATTTTGTATATCAAATGAAAATAAAAATATAGAAATTAAAGTTAAGTATTTTCTAAATGCTATTAAACATAAAAATATACCCACCGAGACTATTATTTTATGTTTATAAAAATATTTAGAAAATATTAAACTTTAATTTCTATATTTTTATTTACATAGCTGATATATTATTATATAATAAAATTAATTCATTTATTAACCCGCGGTTCGCCTGCAGTCGATCCAGTGATCCAGCGATCCGGTAAGTCGTCCGGTTCAGTGTCCGGGTCGGGTTTAAAAACATTGCTTACAAGTAAGTCGTCTAGAAAGTCGTCTGAATCAAAAATATTTAACTTAATTAGATTTTTTGTCTCCCTATATACAGAAAAATTTACAGATTCTCTCTCCATCTCTCAAATGACTGCAACAAAAATTTAATGTTCATCATTATAAAACTCTTCAACCTCTCTCTAATCTCTTTGAACTTATAAACACTAAGCTTTATATCAATTTATTGTTTTTGTCTCATGTCTTTCTCATTAATTTATATTGTTTTTGCAGGTTTTTCATCACATGGTTCTCATATTCCACTCATTTAAATGTAGATATATTAATTTTAGATATGTATTTTTGTGTGTTCTATAAAAGTAGATTTATCTAATCTTCCACTCATTTTATCTGTTTTTAAGTCATTTGAACGTTTTTGGATATGCAGATTTTTGACATATAGATTTGGATATGTAGGTTTTTCATATCTGGAAGACGTCTGGGACAACTTACCAGTTAGTCGTCTAAAATATAATACGCTGGACGACTTCCAGGAAGTCTTCAAATCGTCTGGAATTTCTGGAAGTCGTCGGACGGAGTTTTCTCCCATGTCTCTCCCTTTCATAACAGATCTGAGTGTTTTGAAAATTTTTTATGTTTTCTTCATTGGGCAACTTTATGTAGTATAAAGTTCTTACTTTTTTTTCCAAACTAAAACTCTCCAAACCGACTCTAATCTCTTTGACTTGAAAACACCAAACTGTATATGAATTTTTCAGTTTTGTCTCATGTGTTTCTCACTAATCTATCTCTTTTTTGCAGGTTTTTAATGAGATGGTTCTCATCTTCCACTCACTTAAAGGTAGATCTATTAATTTTAGATTTGTATTTTTGTGTATTCTATAAATGTAGATTTATCTAATATTCCACTCATTTTCTCTATTTTAAGCCATTTGAACGTTTTTTTATATACAAATTTTTCAGATTTGGATTTGATATGCAAGTTTTCAGATCTAGGACGACCTATTTGTTAGTCGTCTAAAATATAATGTGCTAGACGACTTCCAGGAAGTCTTCCAGACGGCTTCCAGGAAGTCATCTGGACTTCCTTGAAGTCTTCTGACGAAATCTTCTTCCATATCAAGTGGAGTCCAAGCTTGTATTTGCAGAGGAATGATCTATAATAGTTTTGTTTGTGGTCTAATTTGTGATTTGCATGTCTACTCTTTTAATTGTGAATTTTTTGTAAAATCAATAATAATGTTTCCCAAGATGTAATATATGTGCTAACAATGTGTTTACACATTTACAAATCAATGAAATAATATACTTCAATAGCCTTTTTCTTATCTTTGGATCTCCCATATGCAATAATAAACTTCAATGGCCTTCTTCTCATCTTCATAAACAAGAATGTTGGTAGCTTCATATTGATACAACATTTTAAAAAACATTTTAACCCTTCTTCCAATTCATAACAATAATCATCATTGGTGCCTATAACAATAATACTTAAGAGATGTAAACAAACAATAGTAACTAGTCAAAGCATATCATATTTTTTACAAGTTTGTGTTGAAAAACTTAGTCAAATTTAGCAAAACTAAGGGAGAAAACATATTTTGAAAATATGAATTTTACATATCTTGAAATTACTTATCACTCTTAAATATACAAGCTATTCAAAAACTAGCATAGAAAAATTAAAAACTAGCGTAGAAGACTTCCACGGAAGTCTTCTCGGATCAGTTAGAAACTTTTTTTAACGTGAATGTTGGTAACCTCATAAATATCACCAATTAAATTATAAATTTCATTCATTAGCCCTAGTATTGATTAATATACATGAATTAACAAAAAAATATTAAAAAGTCTCTACAAGTTTAGAGAAAATGAAAGTTTATTAAACATTGACTCATACGACTTCCACGGATAGGTTAGTTTTGCAATTGATTTTTAACCTAGACGACTTACAGGTTAGTCTTCCACCTTTGTTTGATAAAAAAAAATCAAGGAAAACGGGTTAGTTTTGCATTTGACCAGAATGTGTCAGAACTGTGACTTTTCCTGGACGACTTACAAGTTACTCGTCGAGTAAAAAATTAAACTAATATTTTTTTTCTCTAGATGACTTACACGTTAATCGTCTCGAGTTTTTTTCCTAGACGACTAACCTATAAGTCGTCCAAGATAAGCAAGGTTTGACCATAATCTCAGAATATAATCCTGGACGACTTACTTAGTCGTCGAGTAAAAAATTATACTAATATTTTTTTCTCTAGATGACTTACACGTTAATCGTCTCGAGTTTTTTTCCTAGACGACTAACCTATAAGTCGTCCAAGATAAGCAAAGTTTGACCAGAATCTCAGAATAAAATCCTGGACGACTTACATGTAAGTCGTCGGATGGTCGACTTCCGTGTAAGTCGTCTTGAAAAAAAAAACTTTTTTTGTTTAATATTTCAATTGCAAAACTAACCTGAGACGACTTACATGTAAGTCATCTAGAAAAAAATATTATTTTTTTAATTTTCCACCGGACGACTAACTTGTAAGTCGTCCAGGAAAAGTCAAATTTCTGACACATTCCGGTCAAATGCAAAACTAACATGTTTTCCCTAGACGACTTACATGTAAGTTGTCTCGATTTTTTTTATCAAACAAATGTGGACGACTTCCATGTAAATTGTCTAGAAAAATAAATTTAAAAGTCAATTGCAAAACTAACCTTTGCATTGACCAGAAGACTTCTATGTAAGTCGTCTACAGCCAGACGACTTACCCGGAAGTCGTCTGGACGAAATGATCTAGAAAAAACTAATTTCATAGTTTCAACCAGCGAGATAACTTGTTTAGCACATAAAAGCCTTCTCCAAGCACCCAAAATCTCAAACAAAAGTGACCCAACAAGAATCGTAAGCTTAGTGGCTCTATGGACCATAACATTTTTAGAATCAAAATCTCTGGTTTTTTTTGATAAATATGGAGAGAAAGTAAAGAGACGTTATTTTTAATTCATAAGAATTGAGAAAGAAAGAGTGTAAATCGATTTTTAGGTGCATTAAGAGCTTCAAATTGGTTGTTCATGGTGGTTGGTGTATTGATGATAATGGCAATATTGTGAATACTTGAAGAAGATGAGGGCGGTAGAGTAAAATATGCATTTTCGAAAGAAATGAAAAAAAATGATGGTATTTTCGTGAATAATCTGAACTTTGAGGGTGAAAGAATCAAGTCAAAGTTCAAAAAAAAAACATGGGTTAGTTTTGTTTTTGACTTCAAGTTTTGAGTCATATTTGCAAAAAAAAACCTTAAAATTTGCACCAATCATTCTTTTATATTTTTAGAAGATAGTAAATTTAATTGAATGTTTATTTCGTACCGGATGCGGATTATCACCTAGTTGTTATTATAACGGAAGCAAAAAATAAACGGGTAAGATGAATAAACAAAATTAAACGACAACAATATTTAATTTGGTTTACCAATCGATTATATATCTATGGAAAATAAGAAATTTTGTTAATGAGGTTAAAGGTAATTCTTGAATACAATAAGTTGCACAAACACTACATATATTTGGGATTATCTTGATTTAAAACTCCAAAACTACTAAATTGCAGGTTTAGATTTAATAATGGTAAGTGAACTGAAAGTCACAGTCTATATAAAATGCATACACTTGCGAGATCATGGCTATCTCTTGTACGGAGTGATTTAAAACATATCAACAATTACCAACTTAAAATTAAGATAACAAAAATATTGGTATGTTTTATTTTATATTATATTCGAGGCTTGTGAGCCATAGAAAAGACATATGATTACTTTCATCTTGTTATGTGTTTTAAAGAACTACTTTTTATTCCAATGAAAACAACCACCATTCCAACGTTCCCTGTTGCTGTACAGGGTATACTTACAAGGTCCATATGGTCCTATCCTCCACAAATAATGAATCGAGAAACCCATGATGAAATCTCGGGGCTCTTCATATATATCGAACCAACGCCTTCCATTTGGCAAATCAAAGGAACAGTAAAACAATGACCTTCCAAAGAAATTACGCTGAAACTGAAATGACCACGACCCACCGGGTTGCAATCTCTGGTCACGAAGATCAATGTCCTTTGATTTACAATGAAACTGCATTTTACTACCAAGATAGTTGACGATTTCTACTTTTATTTCAGCATGTGATAGATCTGTAGTTACAAAGATAATCAATATGAAAAGTAATAGGTATCGCTTTGGAATATCCATTTTTGTGGTATAAGAGAGTGTTTG
The DNA here is from genome assembly GCF_000695525.1 of Brassica oleracea var. oleracea. Lineage (NCBI taxonomy): Eukaryota > Viridiplantae > Streptophyta > Magnoliopsida > Brassicales > Brassicaceae > Brassica > Brassica oleracea. Next base: position 43,753,253 of record NC_027752.1, on the reverse strand, counting down.
AGCTAACATGATGTTGTTTGTAATTGTTGAATGAGTTATAAATACAGATGTACCAATGTATTGTAACGCAGAGTCGAGGATCATTTATACTTAGTTCAATAAATTTATACGAATATTACTTGCTTTTTTTAATTAACGTATTTGGTCAAACTTTTTAGTCCAGAAACGTTAATTAAGAGACATTTAACAAGTAACATTTTAGAATTGACTCATTACTCTGCTGATGACATCTCTATCTATCTCTATTAATACTAGGTCATCTTCCGTGCGTATTTAATTTTTAAACCTTACAAATTTACAAACCTTTTAACGTCAAGCATATATTATAAGAGGGAGAGATGACATGCACTTATTTTTTCGTTTAAATGTTGCATGCAATTGTTGTAAAAAAATGCAGTTTTAGTTTGGCCTTTTCAGTGTTTCAAAAAAAAAAAGTTTGGCCTTTCTAAATTTCAATAAGATTGTGTTCTATAAATTTGCCAAATACCAAGACTGAGTTCAGAATATGTAGACAGTTTGGAAGACATCAAAATGTTGTTTTTAGTTGGATTTACTTAGAGATCATCCCCTGAGCGGTATTGGCGTTCTTTTTTTGCTCGAGCTCATGCTTTAAAGTTGACTCTTATCATGCTTCTGAAATCTTTGATGATTTGTATTGAGTTGTCAAACTAAATTATTGTCAGAGATGATGAAGTGAGCATTTGCTTCCTTGTTAATAAGAGGTATTAATCATAATTGTTTTCAAATTGAATTCAGAACATTGTAAGCTGTGTCGGTTGCATATTTCGGTTTTGTATGGTAAAACAATCAAATTGATATATTAGATAAGTAACTTGTACTTTGACAATTCTATAAAAATCAGAAAATTTTCTAGTGTTTTTGTTTGTAGAACAAAGTCGCTTTGTTTTTAATATATGACATTTTAGAGATTTTTTTTCACTTCAAATTAGATGACATTTTGAATTTTTAATTTTCAATGCAATTTTATTCATTTTTTTATATTATCCAGTTAGTGTTTTTATTGGTTGAATTATGATTAGGTGAATAGTTAATGATGTTTTTGGTTTGATATAAGAGAAAATTAATTCTTTTCCTTTGATTTGTGTGAACAAATCTAAATTTCAAAGTAAGAAAAATGGAAATAGTATCATTTAGGTTATTATATATATATTAGTACATTTATATTTGTAAATACATTTGTTCACAGATAAAAATATGCTATAGTTTTGTCTATTATTTAGATTGCAATTTATTTTATATTTAAAATTATTTTCAATTTAAATTTAATGTTTTAACAGCATTCTAGTGGTATTAAATATATATTATTAAACGTATTTAAATCTAATTATATGATTACAAAAGAATTCCATTATATGTTTTAGAATGGTATTAATTTGATAAAAAATGTTAAGAACAATCACATGTTGAGATACTTTTTGACATCATCAAAATAATAACATTAATCATATGTTATGGTTGCATAACATAATACTAAAAATAATATGCAGGATCATATGTAAATATACTTATATATTATGATTGCATAACATATGAATTTTTTTTGTTAATGACATGACTTACAAAATAGTTAATGGCCTATAAAATAATTATATATGTTGTTAATAATTATTAATAGGTTAAAATATTTTTTATAAATCAGTTGGTATTGGTCTTGAATACAGATTTTTGAATTTAGAATATTAACAGTAAACAAATTTGAGATTATCCTTAAACATAGTATATTGTTGATTTTATTAAGATGTTAATAAGATATATTTGTGATTATATTTATTTTAAAACTAAATGATAGGACAACTAAATGTGATTATTTTCTAATAGAGTATGAGACTAAGATCCGTTTGAGTATATAAACCAGGTCTAACAGAGTATGAGATTTTGATTTTTGGGTCGATTCTGAATCAGTTTTTTTTGTATAAATATTTTTGACTAATTTTGTTAGGCAACTATTAAGAAAATAAGAAAATATAATATATTGCAAATTTTAGGAATAAACTTTTAAAATAATTTCTGAAATGCATATGACACAAGTGTATAATTATGCAATATGACATATTTAATATATACTTACCAAAAATTATATTAAATTTAATTAATATCAAACATAATATGATTACAAAATAACACAAATATAAAAATTAAATTTCTAGAAAAATTAAAACAAAAAAATATACCGTCAGAATCAAGTTCATCATTAAATTTTACATATTTAAAGTTTAGGAAATCAAGACTAATGCTTCATGTCGCTAATGTCGGCCAAACGTTGGAAGTGGACCGCTAGACTATAAAATGAAATAACGAAAAGGCCCATATACAAGGTGAAGTGGGCCACAAGTAGGCCCACGTTAGATAAAGACAGCATAGAGAAGCTGACGTAATTGTCTGATCTTGCCAAGTTACCTGAAAAGAAAATAAAAACACAAACTTTCCTGAAAAGGTCGTTTCGTCGTTTAAGCTTAAGCATCGATTACTCCGACAAAGATCAAATCTTTTTTTGTTCCACAGCTTGTTGCCTTGTTAGTGAACAAGCCACTGAAGACACTCATTACAAATCTAAAGCCTTTATTTGTTAATAATGGAGCAATTGGTGGAAGCAAGGCTTGACGAGATCCGCAGAGTAATGTGCAAAGCCGACGACGATCCGTTAAAGATCGTAGGCGTCGGAGCCGGCGCGTGGGGAAGCGTCTTCATCGCAATGCTACAAGAAAACTACGGAACATTCAGAGATAAAGTCAGTGTTCGAATCTGGAGAAGAGGAGGGAGATCGATCGACAAAGCCACAGCTCAGCATCTCTTCGAAGTGATCAACTCGAGAGAGGAGCTGCTCAGGAGGCTGATACGACGGTGCGCGTATCTCAAGTACGTGGAAGCTAGGCTAGGCGATAGAGTGCTGTACGCAGACGAGATATTGAAAGATGGGTTTTGTTTGAATATGATTGAGACTCCTCTGTGTCCTTTGAAAGTGGTGACGAATCTGCAGGAGGCGGTTTGGGATGCTGATGTTGTTGTGAATGGTTTGCCTTCGACTGAGACGTTTCAGGTGTTTAGTGAGATTAGTAAGTACTGGAAGGAGAGGGTTACGGCTCCTGTGATCATCTCTTTGGCTAAGGGAGTGGAAGCTGAGTTTGAGCCTCGTCCTAGGATTGTTACTCCTACTCAGATGATCTATCGAGCGAGTAAAAATTTCACTTCCCATGTTTCTTTATTTTTATCTGCTTGGTAGATGAATATTTGATATCTTCCTCCTTAATCAATTGGTTGTGTGTAGTGTCAGTTAGGCCTTTGCGTTCAGCCGGTAGGATTCGGATTTTGGGTACTATGCACATAAGTCCCATTCGGGTTTTGCTAATTGTTGGGTCGGATACTATTCAAATTGGATTATAACCAGTGTCTGAAATCGCCCAATAAATATTTTTTAAAGAACTTAAAAAATTAACAAAAACATACTCATATATATATAGATTATTCAAAATCTAATTAAAAAATAGTTAAACTAACAAAAAAGTATTCAAAAATAATAAACCAAACATACAAAAATCTTTAAAATACTCTAAGATATCTAAATTTCCTTACTATATATATAAAGACATTAACATATTTAACTAAGTTCATGTATGTTCAGATTCTAGTTTGGATTTCGGTTCAGTTCGGAATGTATCCAAACTCCGAAAGTACCAATCTCTCAAGTCCCATTCAGATATTTTTGTATAACATTCGGATATGATTTCGGTTTTTTTGGTTCGGGTTAAGGTTGGGGTTTCGGTTTGGGGTAGAAACGCCCAGGCCTGAGTGTCAGTAAGCAGCATAGGTGTCTAGCTGCACCTGTCTCTCTTGCATCTTGATCAGTGTTACAACTCCCTTGTCATTGCGTCTTTGTAGCTGGAATCCCTCTTGAGAACATTCTCTACCTTGGGGGACCTAACATTGCTTCCGAGGTATACAACAAAGAGTACGCTAATGCACGGATATGCGGGTCTGAGAAATGGAGGAAGCCTCTGGGGAAGTTTCTAAGGCAGTCTCATTTCATAGTGTGGGATAACAGTGACCTTGTTACTCATGAAGTAATGGGTGGTTTGAAAAATGTATACGCCATTGGCGCAGGTAAAGATCAACACATCTCTATAAAATGTTTCTCTAGGTGAGAAAGCTCATGAACCAGTGTGTTTGTAGGAATGGTGGATACATTAACAAAGGAAAGTGCTACGAGCAAATCAGTGTACTTTGCGCATTGTACTTCTGAGATGATTTTTATTACTCATCTATTGGCCAAGGAGCCAGAGAAGCTTGCTGGGCCTTTGCTCGCGGATACTTATGTAACGTTACTGAAAGGTCGTAATGCGTGGTATGGTCAGAAGCTCGCTAAAGGAGAACTTAACCTTCAAATGGGTGATAGCATCAAGGGCAAGGGAATGATCCAGGTACTGCAAATATGATGTCTTAGATTAGTTGTATATGAAAGGCTAATGATGGAAGTGGTTTTGATGGAATGTTCCTAGGGTGTTTCTGCGGTGAAAGCGTTTTTTGAGTTATTAAACCAATCCTCGTTAAGTCTTCAACACCCTGAAGAAGGCAAACCTGTAACTCCTGCTGAGCTCTGTCCCATTTTGAAGATGCTCTACAGAATTCTTATAACAAGGTATCCTTATTTCCTTTGACTAATTAGCTTTGAACCCCTTTTACTCTTAGTTTATGCTTTGTTGTTGTTAGGGAGGTCTCATGTGAGGCAGTTCTTGAGGCGCTGAGGGATGAGACAATGAATGACCCACGTGAACTCATCGAGATTGCTCACAGCCATCTCTTCTTCCAACCATCTCTTCTTGGTCAGACACCTTGAGACTTGCGAACACTTTTCTTTGTTTGTAAGTCTCTGGTAGGCTTTGGTGTAGACTTGTTCGTATCTCTTGAAGATTGATATAAATAGTTGTAAGTTGTGTACTCTTCTAGTGATGAACTCAGTATCAAACACCTTTCGACTCTCTTTTTGGAGTCTTTGAAATAGTTTTTTTTTTATACAAGTATATTTATAATTTTTATACTGCTATACATCACAATTCTACATTTGATTTTGGGAGCTTCAAAAAGAATCATATCATATCATCTTCTCAAACTTGTCAAGCTTATTTACCCTTTGCATAGATCTCAGTACCAATAACATGAATATCCCTGCACACAAAAAAAAAGAAAATACATTTAAACACCAGAACATATAGACTTGTAGCGTGTACAAGAGTGTTTCATCATACCTGCACCAACGAAGGATCCATTAGCAACAAGCTGACTCCCTTGGTTGCTAAATGTAACCCCAATGTTAAGCAGAGTTCCTCCAAGAACTGTGTACATTGTCGCCATCTGCAGTATTGTCGCTTTCCGAGCTGCTCTTTCCGACTAAACCATAGGAAATAACAAAATTCTCAGTGATTCGTATACTATACTAGGGTCAAAGAGCATGAAAATGATTCAGAGGAGTTGGATTATGTACCTCAAGAACTCTGACACGGAGTTTTAGATCGCCTGAATCAAGTTCTTTAACGAACTCTTCTATGCGCTGCACTCGGTATGGCATGGACAAAGTAGAAGACCTAGCCTGTTCAGTTATTTTTTATTTAGTACAAAACATTAAACAAACGAGAGAGACTGTAAAATGACATTAAGAGAGAGGCATTACATCGTCCGCCTGTTTCCTTATTTGTTGGACAAGTTGAGTTCCCGAGTTTTGCTTTTGTTTTAAATCCAGGAGTTCCTGTTTAAAAACCGATGTTCATGAGCATTAGCAAAATGATACAGAAGAGCAGAGAGAAGACTGTTAAAAGGTAGTAGCACCTGCGCATAGGGAGCCGCAACCTTCACAAAGGAAAAGTCAGGATCAAGGATGTAGCCAATACCTGCAAAATGAATGAGCATAAAAGGTGAGACTTGTCAAACATTTTTGACAAAAGAATAGAGAGAGAGAGAGAAGAGGTACCCTCAAGTGTGGAAAATGCTCTGATGACAAATGTGAAAGTTGATGGGAAACGGAATGGCTGGTCCTGTGAAATTGCAAACAAGTCCTGCCATAGAAATGAGGAAGTTTTCAGTATTAAGATTCACATAGTAACAACCAGAGTTAATGGCTTGAGTATTCACCAGTACCTCTCCAATAGCTGCCAAAGTCTGTTGCTGATCTGGGGACTGGCTTAATAGATTGTCCAAGAAGAACTGAATAGATCTCCTTACCTAACACAAAATCCAAAAAAAAAGTGGCAATAAGATCACATTTGTTAACTTCACATAGACAGTAAGAGTGAGACTTACCGATGAAAGATCTCCAGTGGGTTGGAGTGCTTCAAGATCTATAAGGTTTTGCATAACCTGTAAAAAAACATTTACTTAGCTTTCTTGTCACTCTCTTTGGTTAGTGAAAGAAGTAAAATACCTTTTTGGCATCTTTTTCATAAACAGAATAGAAGAGATCAAGCAACCTCGTCCGAGTAAACGTCTTGATCTCTCCCATCATGCCAAAGTCATAGTAGATGATTGATTCGTCTACATCAATGGCTAGATTCCCTGGGTGAGGATCCGCATGAAAGAAGCCGGTTTTGAGTATCTAAAACAGCCAAAAAACATAAAAAACATAAGTATTTGAATAAAACTTTCTAGCACCTATTGTTTATTAACCTGGATAAGATAAGCTTCAATGGCTCGTGACGCTATTCTTGAACGGTTATAACCACGTGCAGCTAAGGCATCTAGCTTGTTGATCTTGATACCTGGTACATACTCCAAAGTCAAGACCTTCATGGCAGAGTAATCCCAGTAGACCAACTACAGATACAAACAAGATCACAAGAATGAGTTTCTTTATTACAAGAACTTGGAACCTCATGAGTTTTGGTTTAGCAAATGAAACTTACAGGTACACGGACCCAGCTTATATTCCTGAAGTCTCTCCTGAATCTGTCGGCGTTCTTAGCTTCGTTTATGTAGTCAATTTCTTGATACAAAATTCTGAAAACCAAAGGGACAGATCAGTTCCATATGGTTTAGAGCCACAAGTTCTGTAATAAAAGACTTACGTGGCACATTCTTCGTATATACCAACCCAGTCATTTGTACCAAACGATTCACTTTTCTGGAAATATTCAGCAATCAACTTCAAGTTTCCTGATAACAAAGTGAACACCATTTTCAGCGTTTATCTAGCAACCATGTCCATAAGTTTTACTATATAGTTATTACATACGTAGATCAATATCGAAAAGTTTCTTGAGTCCAGGTCTTTGTACTTTCACAACCACTTTCTCTCCATTGTGCAACACAGCTCTGTGTACCTAATGGAATAAACTTTGCATAAATTAAAAATACAAACATCAATATGTAAATGAAAATGCAGAAAAGCTAAGCAAGTAAGTGTAGACAAAGGTGGTCAGGGCCGGCTCTGAGATTTTGGAAGCCGTAAGCGATTTAGTAAAAGTTTTAATAAAAAAATTTGATTATTTACAAATTTGGAGGCATGTCATTTTCTTCAAAAAAATTGGGGGCTATAGGCCAATGTTTCACTTAGCTATGCTCGGGACGGGTTCTGAAGGTGGCTAACTGTCACAAACCTGGCCAAGGCTAGCTGCAGCTATGGGTTGGTCTTCAAACTCTTTATACATTACACTAATAGGAGCTCCAAGCTCGGTCTCGATGAAGCGCCTTGCTTTCTCTGGAGAAAAAGCAGGAACTCTATCCTGAAAACCAGTTTAAAAAAGATGAGTAAGAAAAAACCATAAAGAATCTTAACTTTTACTTAGATAAATAGCAACTATGTACCTGCAACTTGGAAAGCTCATCAACGAACTCACGTGGGAACAAATCAGACCTAGTTGAAGACAACTGTCCCAGTTTGATGAACGTTGGACCAAGCTGCAACACACTCTCTCTCAACCAAGAAGCTGTTTCTCTTCTTCTGCTTTTCTGATTACATAACAACTCATAAGGAAACCAATCAATGAGATTACAATGATGAGAGGTTTTTTTGTTTATTACCTGTTTTTCTTCTGTGAACCCTCCAATGTAAGCCCAATTGGCATTGTCGAACAAGACACGGATCCTCAGGGCAAGAACAAACGACCAAACATCAACACTACGTTGAAAGGAGCTGTAGTTCTCATCAGCCCAGCTGAAACCTTCATCAGAAGGAAGAACTCTAACGCCCTCAACGGGTGGAGGAAGGAAAGATTCTGGTTTTTGCTTTGGAGGTTTAACCAAAGTTGAAGAAGACGCAGCACCATTGATGTTAACCAAACTCGATCCATTAACAACTTTTCCAGCTGAACCATTCACTTTGTTTACATTGTTCAAACCGTCTTTCCTTTTCATAACTTCACTGGCTGGAACCATTTTGACAGAACGTCCATTGATTCCAGGCTTGGAAGGAGTCTCTGATTGTCTCATCTCAACACGGAACCTCTTGGACTTGGTGCCAAAAGAGTGAGTTGATTCCGCAGTGAATGTGTTCTCGAGAGAGCTGCTGAAACCAATAGCTTTGGTGGTTCTTGCGGCCTCGCTGACATAGCAGCAGCTCTGAGAAGCTAACAGTGCCGCCATTTCCACCTAATTTACAAGAAACTTATTTAATAGGAGAGAACAACTATGCAACAAGCATCATTTGAATGATCATCAACTATAAACAATACAAAGGAATCAGTTACAAGCTATAGAAAAAAACATTCCATTACATCGTCAGTTAAAAGCATCGAGTTTTCAACGATTCCTGTAAGAGAATCACAAGTCACAGCGACTTCTCAGAAACTCAAGGAACAGTGATCAACGATTGAAAGCCTAACGTTTTCTGAATCGGGCTTATGATACCAAATACAATTAATTTGAAGAACATGAAGTAAAAAAAAAAACAAATAACACAAGTAGAAAATCAGAAAAAAATTGAACCTTTAGTTGAGTCTTGAATTGGGTTGACTGGTGTTTCAGAAATCAACCCAGACCCAGAATCTGCTGCTGAAGTAGAGTAGAGGATCCTCTCTCTTGGGAACAGAGAGGACACAGGGAGAGATAGAGAGGTGTGAGTTGCGTGTGGTGGTCGTCCTAATGAGACGTGTGTTGTTCTCCTCTGATTTTTTTCCAACTTAAAATAAAGTCTTGTTCTTTAACTGAAATTTTGTGCGTTAAATACGGATTTGATCAGACAAAAGGAAAAGAATCTTGGTACCTTTGTGTCCTAAGATTAACAAGAACCAAAACAAGAGTTATGGAAGGTGCGTGTCCAGCTTCGCCTTCTCACGTTTATTGTGTGGTCAGTCGGCAGTGTGTTCCGCGCATTATTTAATTTTATTAATTACTTCTTGAATTTTAAAAGGACGTAATTAGCTAAATTCTAATCATTCATCTGAGAGATTAACCAAATAAAAAAATTTATTCATTGCAAAATGACGAAGCTGACGCGTATTAGTTTCATGTGATCGCTTTGCTTTTTTTTTTTTTTTTTTTGAGCAAGTTTCATGTGATCGCTAAGCATGTGTATTAGTGTTTTTTTTTTTAACACACGCATGTGTATCAGTGTATACATGGCCGGCTTAACATTCTGAAAGGTCCTTGGGCAAAAAAATTTTTGGGCCCTATAGCTATTTAAATTTGGTATTATAATTTAATTATTATTTTTTAAAATAATAAAAATTTCAAACAAATTAACTAAATTTATTATTTTCGTTTGTATTATAATTTTCATGAAAACTTATTTTACTATATCATTAAGTATTGTCTAAAATTAACACAATAAGTATCCCAAAGAAATCTGATCTTTGTTATATAAATAAAATAAAATACATGTGCCCTTTTTTTGTGCAACAATATATAGACTCTTTCTTTATGTGTTACTAATTTTTTGGTGGGTCTTGGGTCAGTACACTGCTCGTCCTACCCATTAAGCCAAATGCAGTAGTTCATATCTGTGTAGGTGATTAGGAAAATGTACTTTAGTTTCGCATATCAGATGGAGTGAACCTGAAATATAGTAACATCCCAAGCTTTTTCCCTTACAATTTGACCACAAGTTCCCGGTCGTTTCCAAACTATTTTAAAACTATTTTGTCTACAAAAGAAAAAAAAAGGAAAAAAAAATCTCTTTTGTCATTACTAAACCATTTATACAATCGACTATAAGAATACGTACATTATAATCAATTTCTTCTACCAAACCACATGCCATATGAGCGTTTGGCGACAAAAAGTTTGTTTTGTTGCTCCAGTTACATGTCGTGAACAACCAGTGCGTTTCACTAGTCGCGCAACTATTTCCTTTCCTTAGCTTCATCTCCAAGGCTCTTTAACTTCTGAAGGATTCGCTTTTGTGCATGATTACTTAAACGGTCAAGCATTAACTCATGTGCATGGTTACTTTTTTTTTTTTTAAGTAAAATGTTAAATTTTATACCAAGATTTTTAAGTTTTGACAAAAGTAACAGGGAAAACTAGAAGCAAAAATTACAGAAAATAAACTAAACACAAGGAACCTAACAGTAAGAAAAAATCAAAGCAAGAGAGAAGAGTCAATGACTTTGGTCGTGACACCAACGTAACCGAGACGGACCAGAAGACGAAGCATGGAAAATATGAACAGCCAGTCGCCACGAGCTACCGGAGAGAAAGGCGCCCTCATACCTTAAAACACACGGCTCCTACAGCTTCCGATAAACCCACATACCACCACCTGCCTCAAGAATCACATCCCGAACTCGCTAACTCACCCAAGATGAGCCTAACCGGCAACACGAGGAAGGTTCCGCAACCGATGATGTCGTCGTTCGGAGAGGGTAGCCAAAGATTGCTGCCTCCGACTCACCAACCCGGGACCGTGTACACCCATTGAACCCAAGACTCATAAGAGCAGTGAGACCGGTTGAGAACACCTCCTCCGGAGAAACATCAACCAAACAAGTTAGAAAGCCGGAAGCCAAATTGATGTCTTTCCATTGTGCAGAGACCCGACCTACTCCAGCCCAGCTAAACCACCGTAAGGAGCCAACACCACACCGTCGAGCCCATACCACTTTGCAGAGACGCAACACCATACACGAACGCACAGACGCAGGCCGTGGAGTCACCATCACCCACGCGCTGCCACGAGACCACAACAAGAGCGAGCTGAGACCCACCCTCAGAAGGACCAAACGCGTTTCCACCGGAGACCACCGGAAGAGAACAAAGAAGAAAGAAAGAGACCAGAGATTCACAAACCTTAGGCTCGAGCTCTGCACCGAGACTTCTGCAACTGCCACACGCCACGCAAGAAGAGAGAGAACCCGAAGAGAGACACTCCAACGCTTCACCCACCGTCGACTCGAAGATAACTCCACCGAAGCAGGGAAAAAACCATCGGACAGAGATCCCGACATGAGCACTGGAACCGGACACGACGAACGGCGAGCCGTCCTCAAGCAATGCCGATAACACCATGTACGACCCAGATCTAACCAGAGACCCCCAAATCTGAACCGGCGAGCTTCGGGTGAGCACAACCTCCACCGCAGAAGTGAGAAACACAGAAATAACAAGGAGAAGAAGAAGAGACAGGGAGAGAAACACACGGAGGGGCTCCGGCAACCGCCTAAAGGATGCGGCGGCGCCGGAGATTCTGAGAAGCAATGGGAAAACCCTAGAAAGAGGTTGGAGAGAAAGGAAGAAGAGAGAGAAACTGGCATGGTTACTTAACACACAGAAACATGCTGTCGTTGCAGTGCATCATGTAGTAGAGCACACAGCTCAGCATCAGAAACCATATTCCATCAAACAGCAATGTGGGATCAAATAGTATTTGCAAATTATTATTATTATTATTATTTTGAATAGTAGGAAGTTCGGAACCGAGCCCCCAGTTTCCCTAGACTAGAAACAGTTTCATATAATATTAGTTTTGTTTCAGAAATCACTCTCTCACAACAACTATAATTTTTTTTAATAATTGAGTTAACGACTTATGGGTATTTGCACATTAAAATATAAGAGAGAGAACTACTACAAATGCAAATTTTTTGCCGAAACGAATCTTGATGATATGATAAAAATCAGTGCGCAAAAAATCTATATAACCAAGTAGGACTGGACATTGGGGTATCTTTTCGGGTACTCTTTCAGGTATATATATACTATCTATTCGGGTATCGATTTTTTTGGATTTTGAAAAATGGTTTCATTCGGGTATAATAAAAAAAATAGATACAATACAATCTGCCAAACTGTTCACGTGCGGGGATACCAAATACCAACTAGATACAACCTGGCCCAGGCTATTCACGTTAGGAAGAATGGAAGATAATAAGCAACCCACTATGAAAAGATTAGCGGTGATTTTATTACTATATGTTGTTAAATTTTAGGACGTAGGGAATATATAAACATTTTTAGGTGTTAAATCGTGGATAAAAAGATGTTTGTGTTACGAAAGTCAAAGAAAAAAAGCAGCAGCCACCGCAATTGTTGAAAATATAAAGATGTGGGGTCCGCTGCACTATTTGCACAGTGAATTTCCTTTCTATATAAATGATCGATTTCGATCGTTTAGAATAACACACCTCAACCTTCTCTTCTCTCTAATACACTCTTTCTATCAGTGTTAAAATATTCTACGGGTATAAATTTGCTCTTATTCAAATTTCCGCGATACAATAAAATTCCAGTTCTTTTTATAACACGTTATCAGCACGATCACTCTGCGATTCGAAATTCAAATGGCAAAAATCGAGAAACTTCAGTTTTCGGCATTGGAAGTAACTGAGACAAACTACACGGCATGGGTTACAAATATGGAGCTTCATCTAGATTCCGAGGAAATACTCGGAACAATAAAAGACGGCAATATATCAACCTCTCATGAAAAGGCTAAGGCCGTGATATTTCTGAGAAGACATCTAGATGAAAATCTTACGCATGATTATGCGAGAACCAAAGATCCCTTAGATCTTTGGAAAGCTCTGAAGGAGAGGTTTGATAACCAAAAGAAAATTACTCTCCCCCATGCACTCGATGAGTGGAAAAATCTACGATTTCAAGATTTTGAAAAAGTGGAAACGTACAATTCCGCTATATTGAGAATAGCGGCGCAATTAGATTATTGCGGTAAGCCTGTCTCGGAAGCAGAAATGCTCGAGAAAACTTACCAAACGTTCCACAAAAATCATTATGTTCTACAAGAACAATATAGAAATTGTGGGTATACGAGGTTCTCTGAACTCGCTGTGGCGCTTATAATAGCGGAGAGAAATAATGAACTCCTCATTAAAAACCACAATGCCCGACCCACGGGAACCAAAGCATTTCCTGAGGTAAATGCAACGGATATAAAAAATCCGGAAAAAGGAAATTATTCCTATCGTGGGCGTGGTCGTGGCCGTGGTCACAATCGTGGTTTTGGTCGTGGTCGTGGTTATCGATTTAACCGCAACCATGAAAGGAGTAACAACCCAAGAAGAAGAGGATCCAACACATGGAATCGATCTGATCGGGTAAAAGGGAAAGAAACCCAAGAAAACCCTACTCATAAAAATGAGAACGTCTGTTACAGATGTGGATCGAAGGGACACTGGTCTCAAGTATGTCGAACTCCTCAGCATCTATGCCAATTGTACCAAGAATCTATTAAAGGCAAGGCAAAGGAAGTAAATCTCAATGAACACCTTGTGGGTACAACATCGACATACCTCGAATCCTCTGACTTTATGGGAGATTTCAACGAGGCCACTCATCAAAATAATTGAAGTGCTTGTACTGATCAAGCTTAATAATGCCTAGTGATGCCATAAAATATTATGTATTTCACTTTCAAAATAATATTGTATTTCAAAATATCTAATGTATAATTATTGTGTACTTGTTATTAATGCATAATATGTTTACTTATGAAAATTTATTTTTTTTACTGATATTAACTGTGTGTTACATAAATGGATAGGAAAGCAAATGGAACAACAATTAAGCAAACTGGTAGAGAAATTTGCATACCAGATAGTGGCACAACGCACACTATACTGAAGGATAAGAGATATTTATCTACTTTAAAGTCAGTAAAAATGACTATAAACACAATATCAGGCCCTACAGACCTGATCGAAGGAATTGGCAAGACAAACTTTATGTTGCCTAATGGAACAAAGTTTTCCATAGATAATGCCTTATATTCTCCAAATTCTAAGAGAAATTTGCTGAGTTTCAAAGATATATACCGTCAAGGGTATAACACTCAGTCTGCAACTGAGAATGGAAAGAAGTATTTGTATATAACTTCCGAAAAATCAGGCAAAGGCCTTGTACTGGAAAAATTTCCAGAACTTCCTTCTGGATTGCATCACACTTATATTGATGCTATAGAATCACATCTTGTGATAAAAAGAAATCCAGAAGATGTTACATTATGGCATGATCGCCTTGGTCATCCAGGCACTACAATGATGCGAAAAAACATTGAAAGCTCACATGGTCATTCAATAAAAACCCAAGATATATACCAAAGTAATAAAATGACATGTGATGCGTGTGCTCTTGGGAAATTAATCATAAGACCATCACCAACCAAAGTTGACAAAGAATCACCAAAGTTTTTGGAAAGAATCCAAGGTGATATTTGTGGACCAATACATCCACCGTGTGGACCATTCTACTACTTTATGGTATTAATCGATGCATCGAGTAGATGGTCACATGTTTGTTTGTTATCATCTCGAAATATGGCATTTGCGAGATTTCTAACTCAGATAATCAAATTAAGAGCACAGTTCTCAGATTATCCAATTAAAAGAGTTAGATTAGATAACGCTGGTGAATTCACATCCCAAGCTTTTAATGATTATTGTATGGTATCAGGGATTGAAGTAGAGCATTCTGTTGCTCATGTTCATACACAAAATGGTTTGGCAGAATCATTAATTAAACGGCTGCAACTAATTGCAAGGCCATTGATCATGAGATCAAAACTCCCAACCTCTGTATGGGGACATGCTATTTTGCATGCAGAAGCACTAATTCGGATAAGACCAAGTGCATACCATAGATATTCCCCATTACAGTTAGCATTTGGAAAAGAACCAAATATCTCTCATCTAAAAATCTTTGGTTGTGCGGTTTATATTCCAATAGCACCACCACAACGTACAAAGATGGGACCGCAAAGACGGTTGGGAATATATATTGGCTATGATTCTCCATCAATAATAAGATACCTAGAACCACAAACTGGTGATGTGTTTACGGCACGATTTGCCGATTGTCATTTTAATGAGAAAGAATTCCCAACTCTAGGGGGAGACAATAAACAAGTAGGAAAAGAGATCAAATGGAGTGTACCATCGTTATTACACCTTGATCCTCCTACGAAACAGTCAGAACTAGAAGTTCGACGTATCATGCATTTACAAAATATAACAAATCAGCTACCTGATGCATTTGCTGATACCAAAATGGTAACTAAATCACATATACCCGCTGCAAATACTCCTGCTCGTATTGAAATACCACAAAATGGTGGAACGGCAGTTGATACACGTGAATCAGGAACACGTTTAAAGCGCGGTAGACCTATTGGTTCAAAGGATACGGAGCCAACTATTCTATATGAAGATAACGCGGCATGTGTTGCTCAAACGAAGGAAGGATATATCAAAAGCGATAGAACCAAACATATACCTCCGAAGTTCTTCTCATACACTCAAGAGCTCGAGAAGAATAAAGAGATTGAAGTAAGATATGTTCGATCATGAGACAATGCAGCCGACCTCTTCACAAAATCACTCCCTACCTCGGTATTCAGAAAACACATCCATAACATTGGGATGCGCCATCAGAAGGATCTATGACTGTTCATTCGAGGGGGAGCTTACGTAGTTGTACTCTTTTTACCTTACTATGGTTTTTCCCATTGGGTTTTCCTGGAAAGGTTTTTAACGAGGCAACAAAGACGTTAAGCGAGAGCGGATAGTGACACCGGCCCCCAAGGGGGAGTGTTACGAAAGTCAAAGAAAAAAAGCAGCAGCCACCGCAATTATTGAAAATATAAAGATGTGGGGCCCGCTGCACTATTTGCACAGTGAATTTCTTCTCTATATAAACGATCGAATCGATTTCGATCGTTTTTAGAATAACACACCTCAACCTTCTCTTCTCTCTAATACACTCTTTCTATCAGTGTTAAAATATTCTACGGATATAAATTTGCTCTTATTCAAATTCCCGAGATACAATAAAATTCCAGTTCTTTTTATAACAGTTTGAAAGAATTAGAAAAAAAGTTGAATTTTTGATTTGGATACAGCAAAACCCATGCCGTTTCTTGGGTGGTTAGTTAGTAGTACCAACTCCATGCGTTTTATTAAAGTAACACATACAAAGATTCGTTTTCTCCACCTCCTCTTGCTGGGCTTTTAAATAGAGGAGAAACCCAAACACGAACAACATAAAAACTAGTTGGTCCTTTTTGCCAAGTCGCCATCATCATCATCATCGTTCAGTAGTGGTACAGCAGTGCAGCAGCGATGGCATCGACTCCAATGGAAGGCAAATGGGTTCAGGTTCTCTCAAAATATCTTTACTTTCCTCTGTCTGATATTCCCCGCGCTCCTTTTTTTTAATTGGATTGTACTTGCGATTGATTTATATTCATCGGTTAAAGTCGTGGCCTTTCCGCAGTCTGTTATAGTTAACAGAATTGTTCACGCTATTGCGTCTTCTGTCTCTTCTTTGTTTTTGATTGATTTCAGCTCAATACTTACTGTAATGATTTAGAACAAACTGAAGGAGAAAACTTTATTATTATTTTTTCTGTTGTTGATAAGGGAAAGGAGAAAACTTCGCTGATTACTGATGTTGGAAGGTTGAATTTTGCAATCTTTGTGTTGTCATCTTCTCCATCTGTTTACTGTCACTTGCATTAGTTTATGCTCTCTCTCTCTCTCTCTCATAAAAATATTACTACTAGGCCATTGGATTAGTGGATAATGAGGTCGTCACTACCGAGTTGAGCATTTGTATTTTGTATGCTGACTCAACTCTTGTTTGTTTGCGATTGTTGCCAGCTAATACTTATCGTAACGCTTATTTAAAAAAGAGGAAAGAAAAAGACTGTTGATTGATAAGCTACATGCTGAGTGTTCAGTCTTTATTGATATTTGAATAGTTTATCTTTGTGTTCTTTGTCTTCTCTCTTTTCAGCTAAAACAGAAAGGAACCGGACCAGGAGCAAGAAGCTCACACGCCATCGTCCTCGTTGGCAACAAAGTCTACGCCTTCGGCGGCGAGTTCCAACCCCGTGTCCCCGTCGACAACCACCTCCACGTCTTCGACCTCAGCACTCTAACATGGTCCATCCAAGAAGCTTCAGGGGACGCTCCTCCTCCTAGAGTAGGCGTAGCCATGGCTGCAGTAGGAACCATCATCTACTTCTTCGGCGGCCGCGACGAGAATCACCAAGAGCTCAACGAGCTTTACTCTTTCGACACTTCCACCAACGAGTGGAAGCTTCTCTCCTCAGGGGAGACAGGTCCTGAGAACAGAAGCTACCACTCCATAGCTACAGATTCTCAGAACGTGTATGTGTTTGGTGGGTGCGGAGTTGATGGCCGTCTTAACGATCTATGGGCGTACAATTTTGTTGATGGGAAGTGGATTAAGTTCCCGTCTCCTGGAGAGGGATGTAAAGGGAGAGGAGGTCCGGGACTAGAGGTGGTCGAAGGGAGGATATGGGTTGTGTATGGATTCACAGGAGATGAAGCAGACGATGTTCATTGCTTCGACATAGCTAAAGGAGAGTGGAAAGAAGTTGAGACAAAGGGTGAGAAACCGTCTGCGAGAAGTGTGTTTTCCACTTCCGTTGTTGGGAAACAGATTGTGATATTCGGAGGAGAGGTTGATCCTAGCGACTTAGGACACATGGGAGCAGGGTGTTTCACAGCTGAGGCTTATGGGCTTGATACTGAGACGTTGGAGTGGAGGAAGTGGGAAGATGGGTTTGGGTCAGAGGAGCATCCGGGGCCTAGAGGATGGTGTGCGTTTGCGGCTGGGTCGAGGGATGGTAAGGAAGGTCTGTTGGTTTATGGAGGGAACTCGCCGAGTAATGATAGGCTTGATGATATCTTCTTCTTCACTCCAGAATCTTACTAATGTGATTGGTAACTAAGTGTGGTTTGGTTTGGTTGCTGAGTCAGTGCTTGATTCTGTGAGCTTTAAGCCATGAGTCTGTACTCTGTACTAAGTTGTTTATGTTTGGGTGAAGCTTATGTTTTATTTATGCTTTTGTAAATCTGAATGATCATTTGAAGTTATAAATAAGCAATGTTCAAGAAATCACGCAAATTATTGATCAAATGGATGTTTACACTGATCTTTTGAACGCTTAGACCAATTTTTTTCTTTCAAAAAATCCATTTTAGAATATCGTTTTGTTTAGATCCGATTTACCATTGCACACATGAATCTTCTTAGTGTAAACAAACAAATGGCAATTAGGACACTGTAAGCAACTCAAAGATAGTACTACTAATTACACTTCCATCATAGGTCTATCAGTTGATGAGATGATCACCATTAGTGGAATCTTTGAATTCGGTAAATTTATTTTGAGAATACCAACCCACTGAAGCTACATTGATTGACCTTACAAAGAGTACTACTAGTATTACTCAATATATCTCGTTTTGGGGGTACAGTTGAAAAGATATTGAAGTTTGGTTACTGTTACTTCCTCACAACAACCTATGTTCATTAGTATTACTACTACTTGCCTTGTCAACGACTCAACCAATGCATGGCTCTTCTTTTGCTTCCCTCAATCACTCAAATCAGTATAAAATCTCTCTTCATTATGATTTTCTTGGTTGCTTCAAAACTATTTTATTAAATTTAGTAATCTTTTTAATTGATAAGTAAATTACATGATGTAGCCAAATAGCCAATAGATGTTTAGAAAACAAATAAGGAAAAATATGACGTGGAGATCATGATAAGCTGAAACATGAAGCGTCTGACCGGTGACCATTCGGAAATTAAGAGGAACGAATAAAAAAAGAATGTACGAGAACAAAATATCAGGAATGAAAAGGAATGGTTGTTCCTTATCAAATTTAACAAGGAATAATTTTGTTCTTAAATTCTCTACAAAAAAAGAATAAAAGGGAATGAGAGGGAATTATTATTCCTTATGAATGGTGATTTTTTTTAGGAACATTAGGGAATGCATTATTCCTCACCGTTCTCTGGTCACCGGTCAGACCCGAAAAGTAAACCCAAGATTTTCCTTAGGTCAAATTCGAATCTGACTGATTAGTCTCTCATATGCAATTAAGCCCTAAAATATCATTATTTCCTTTTTTTTCCTTCTATCCCTTTCTGATCTCTATCTCTCCCTGTTCACAAGCATATAGTCTCTTCAAACGGTATGAATGATTCTACGTTTACTCTCATCTCCCCTTTTTTATAACTTCAAAAGGAATCTATGGTGTTAACCACAACTGATTAGATCTTTTTAGGGTTTTTTTTCTTATATGATTCACTCCCCCGAGAGTTTATTCTCTCTGAGTGTTGATTGCAGTGGAAGATGAAAGACGTTGTGATTGATGATGATGTTGGTAATGCAGACTCCATAATGGATAGTGATGATGGACGCAGAACGTTTATGGTGAATGCAGTTACTAACCATCATACTCCAGCTATGTTTCAAGAAACTGATGTTCCAGTTCTTTCTCTTGATGATGATGATGATGATCTCAAGATTGATGAGGACTACAAGCTGCACCTTGACCATCTTAGTGATGATAACAGTTTAGTCCCTCCCTCTGAAGACGACAGTAAAGAATCTGAAACTCGTAGACTCAGATTCAACATGGTTACTAATGATGCAAACAGATCAAAGAGAAAGATAGCTGAGTTAGAGGCTGCAAGGGATGTTCCTTTAGCTAGTAACATGTCAGAAGAGTCAACAGAGGATGATGAGACTTTATGGGATGTTCCATTGCTTAGAACCCTAGAAGTCATCAAACGTGACAACGAAGCTAGGAAGCTGGCAGAGTCAACTTCATGGGATGTTCCATTGGTTAGAGCCCAAGAAGCCATACAAAGAGACAACAAAGCTAGAAAAATGTCAGAGACTTTATGGGATGTTCCCTTGGTTAGAGCTCAAGAAGTCATCCAACGAGGCAACAAAGCTAGGAGATTTTTGGAGTCAAAGGTTGATGACACTTTACGTGATGTTCCATTGGTTAGAACCAAAGAAGTGAAGGCTCTTCCTGTGAAGCGAGTACATAGAGTTACAGAGCCTTCAATGACACAAAGAAACAAAAGAGTTTGTGTAGGGACAAGGAAGAAGAGTGTGGAAGAAGTTGTGGATAAGGACTACATGAGTTACCTCACATGGCTTGTAGACTCTTTTGAACATCCCACAACTGTTGTCCCTGAAAAGGATCTATCAGCAAAAGTAAAGGTTGAGATTGATTCTTGGTGTTCTGATGATGATGATGATGATATAATTGAGGTTAGTGATACTCCATTCACAGATGGAGAGAGCACACCTTTCGTGGTATCCAAGAACAAGGAAGTGATTGATCTTGAGAAAGATGATAGTACTGATGATGAAAGTGGTAGTAGTAGTGCGTTTAGAAGGGAGCTAATAGATGTTCTTGAGAAACCATACGATGCAGGAGAGCTGTTGTTGTTGTCTAGTCAGGCATCGATGAAGAAACCAGTGAGTAGATGTAGAGAGCTGAGAAAGGGAAGAGAGAGTAGCTATGAGACTTCTGAGCTGGGACTGTCTTATCTGGAGAAGGTCTGTGATTTCGATAGAGAATACAAGCTTGCGGATGGTGATGATAAGGCGCGGTTGGAGTTGCTGCGTGGTTTTTTCTTTTACTTGGAGAATATTTCTCTTCCTGGTGCTTTCAAGCCTTGGTTGCCAGAGAACATGAAGAAGCTAGGTTCGAAGAAAGCAATGCTTGCAACCATAGGAAGATGTTAGATCAATCTTTTGGTTAAACTGTTGTAATGTTTTAGAATCGGATCAGGGCTGCTTCTCTTTTACTTTGTTGTTGTTGGATGACAATACGATTCAGAGTAGTTGCCTGTCTCCCAAGAATCTTGTTTTCTTGAGCAATGTCTCAGCGAGGACACTGAGTTCAAAAGCTTAATCCAAAAAAAAAAAAAAAAAAAGCAAGAGAACAAGATCTGAAACATTCCTTTCAAAACTAACAGAGAAAAAGTTATGGATCCAACATCAGCAACATCTTGTATACACACTTCCTATATATGTACATAGCTAATACATTGTTTGAGAATTACATGTTAGGATTATGAACCAATGAGGCACACAACCATAGGGCTCATGAGTCATCATGATGACTCGCCTATTCCTTTCTGAATCAGTAAATCATACACTCTGTCTACTTTACTCGGCTCTACCCTGAAGAAGTTATAAGCATCAGACTTTTTCTTTACCGTCCCTTTCTTTATCTCGCTTGCTAAGGTTTCCAGCATTTTGAAATAGTGTGCAGGGAGTATTCTCATCTCGTTGCACATCTCCTTTTCCTGCATAAAAGCACACAGCTTCAATCTCTCAAACCATGGGAACAAATCACAATTGGAATGAGAATCACCAGTGTTACTTACGGTCTCAGAGAGTAAGTCAGCCCCAAGGAGACCACTGACATCCCAATTGTCCAGCGAGCTACATATTATTGGAAGCGTGGCCTTTGACAGCGACTCAGAACCAAAGGGCTGTAAGTTTCTTTGTAAACCTCTGGGACTCTTTAGTCCTTTACCGGCTACACTGCCTGGTCCACCATGGTTTAGTCTCACCAAATTTTCTTCAGCTTCCTTCTTTCTCTTCTCTTCTATAAATCTATTTGCTTCTGTAGTTGTCGTACAACCAGCAGCTCTTGCTTCCTGCAACATTTACCAAAAAACCTTACTTAGTTCCCGCCTGATTGTGTTTGTAATCAGTTCTCAGCATCAAACCTGAAGATCCTGGATTCTTTTGAGAATCCGGTGCTCCTCAATGACCTTCTGAATCAGTTCCTTGTGCTCTTCTTTGGAGTGGAACCGCGCAAAGACCTTGCACTTGTTGTATATTTGTCTCTCCTCTGCCGAAAGGCTCAGTTCAAACTGATCAGGGTACAGTAAGTTCCTTTCCAGAACGAACTCCTTCCTCCGCTTCCTCTCATCAAGCCTGCGCAGAAAAGCAAAAGCACGATCTAGGCTGTAGCATTGGCTCATAACAGAACAATTTGGATTAACATGTGACAAACGTACCTTTTCGAGTAAATATGAAGAACCTGCAACTTCTGCTCACGCTCAGCATCCGTGTCACAATCCTTAAACTCCATGTCTGAGAGTAGCTGCTCAGCATCGTTGTCATGTTCGATCTCAAATTCTTGCCGCTTTAAGTTGTAGGCATATAGCTCCGTTACAAATGGAACTTTCTTTCCAGGAAGCCTCGGTTTCTTCTCCCCCACACTCCTCTCAGATAGTTGTTTAGCAGCTGAGACGCAAGCGCCATAAACCACCTTTAGCTTTTGTTCCCTTCAAATATAACTTTATCATAAAAACTTGTTCCACAGTAGACAAACCTTCCAACTTGATGGTGTCCTGAGTCTGTGGTGCATTAGCTTTCTTCTTGACTGTCCAAGAAAGGTATTAATTTACATTTATAACTATGGCTGAGATAATATTTAAGGTTAAGAATCATAAAAAATCATAAAAGAATATAAAGATGTTTTACATACCTCCAGCTAAGATAGGCAAAGGTTGATCTACTGAATCTTCCTTCCCTGAAGCTTCTTCGCTGCTCATTAAAGCACATAAGTATTAGATTAGGTCCATTCAACATTGCAAACTTAGAGAAATTGTTGTTACGTACTTGATTTCAACTGACATTGGCAGCTCTTCTTTCGGAGATAGGTTCACGAGTGGAGGTGTTTCTGTAACAAACAAAAAAATGAGCCGGCAGTTTTCTTCTTTCAAGGTTAATATGCGAGTCCCAAACCATCAAGCAGACCTTTTTTCACGGCATGATCTTTACTCATAGCAAGAAGCTCATCTTTGCTCTTTCCATTTGTGTGAGACAAGTCCTACACAGCCAAGAGCTTGAGTAAATAAACGAGACAATATGTCAAACTATCTAAAGATCATGTGTCCTTTTACCGGAAGGGGAAAGCAAGGTGACTGCATGTAAGCAGAGTTGAAGTGATCAACACACTCGGTCAGTGTCTTACTGCCAACATAGTTTGCAACTTCTTTCCAGTTCCCAAACCCGTACGTAGCAATGGCCTAAAACAATAGATTAATGATTACACATAGTACAGGCAGAAACAAAACAAGATCCGTTAGAAAAAAGTTTAACGAGTACCTCGAGAAGGAGTATCTCTTCATCCGCATTCCAATCAGAAGAAACAAGCGGAAAAGACAAATTGTCCTGTCGCACAAAAGGGTAGATTCATTCAACACAAACAAACAAAACAACACATACTGCTCTCGAGGTTGGAAACTAACCATAACACGATACGGGTGACTGCTCTTGTGACGGTTAAGCTCAACACCGACATAAAAGCATTCCACACAAAGGTCAAAGTCGACACAAACAGCACATTTGAGACGAACCAAACCAGAGAGATCTTTATCGCAGTAGTTACAACAGTAAAGGCCAGGCTTCCTCTCATTCCCAGCTTCACCTCCTACATCGCATTGCAATGGACATAAAGTAAACAATTTTTCCACAAAATATATAAAAAAGGTACGAACTTTTGGAAACATTAGCTTGATTATACATTAATTCACATACCAATGGAAACTGAAGGCCCTGGTGCATTCTCAGTACCAGAGGATAACTTTTTCCTTTTAGATTTTCTGAAACAGCCAAAAAAATCAACACTTTAGGATAAGGAACAAGGTAGCAGCATGAAATTGAAGAACCCACAACGTCAAGTTAGTCAAACATGGCAATTAACACAACTGAACTGGATTCCAGAGAAATGTCAAGTAAGCAACCAGAGAGAATAAACCCTAGACTAATTAATTCGAGCTAAAAAGGGATAAAGATGGAAACTTTAAACGAACCCAGGATTCGCGTCTTCGGGAGCAGGACGAGAAGCTAGTTTCGAACGACCCATCGGCACCAAAGCTCCCTCGCTCGGTCGCACTTCTTCCCGGAATATTGAGAAGAAGAAGAAAAAAAAAAAAAAAACAGATAAAGAAGAGTGCGGAAATAAAAAGGCGTAAATGACCAAACTACCCCTAAGAAGATCCAATAATTAAGTTCATGCCATCTTTAAACCCTACCGGTAGTTATCTCTTAAACCAATAAAAACTTGCCGCCACGGTCGCCGGGAAACTCAGAGCTCTCTCATTTATCGAATTCTCCGGGAAGGTAAAGAAGCTTTGTGGGTTATGTTCTTTTGGTTTGTGATGTATAAAGATATGTACTTTTGCTTGAACTGTGTAGTGATAATGGTGGCGTGTTCTGTTGGGGAGCAACACTTCCTTAAAGGTGGGATTGCTCAGGAACTTCGAACTGATGGTCGGAAAAGATTGACTTACCGTCATACCTACGTCGAAACAGGTGTTATTCCGCAGGTAATGTGATCTCCTAGAGCTCATCTGTTTCTGGCATGTCCATGATGTAATGTTTCCAACATTTGTTGCTTATTCTCTTTACTCTTTTGTTGGGTTTAAGGCTAATGGTTCAGCGAGAGTTAGGATAGGTGGAACTGATGTGATTGCCAGTGTAAAGGTACTTCCTTTATTACTCTTTATCTCTACACTGTCATTGCTTCATGAGTAGTGCTTCTGTTCTACTCCAAATATTAACTCAATGATTTTGTGTAATTGCAGGCTGAGATTGGGAGGCCAAGTTCGCTCCAACCTGATAAAGGAAAGGTTGCTGTTTTCATTGATTGCAGTCCAACAGCAGAACCTACCTTCGGGGTGAGCTTCTATCTAGCACTTGTCACATGTGTTCTCTGGTTTCTCCTGGTGTGTATCTATCAAATGGAATCATAGCTTTGTTCTATCTGAGATTTTAGTTATCATATTCATAACTTTAGCTTCAAAGTCTCAAGCTTTATGGTGTTAAATCTCCAGGCCTCTAATACTTTGTGACTTGTTGTTACTCAGGGGAGAGGGGGTGAGGAATTGTCTTCTGAGCTTGCTTTGGCTCTTCAAAGATGTCTTTTAGGTGGCAAAAGCGGAGCAGGTTTGCAATCATGTTTAACGCAGTTTCTATTCTAACCTCCACATTTGTTACACTCTCAGCTTGTAACGTGTATAGCTACTCCATTTTGGTAACAGGCGCTGGGATAAATTTATCTTCGCTTTTGATCAAAGAAGGAAGAGTCTGCTGGGACCTTTATATAGATGGGCTTGTCATTAGCTCTGATGGCAATCTATTGGACGCACTGAGTGCTGCCATTAAGGTAGTTTATCATGAGATGCTGTGACGGTAAGTGAGTATATAGTAATGCTACTTGTTGACTAATGCTTCCCTGCAGGCTGCTTTAACCAACACGGCTCTACCAAAAGTCCAAGTTTCAGCTGAAGTGGCGGATGATGAGCAACCAGAGATTGACATCAGCGACGAAGAGTATCAACAGTTTGACACTTCCAGTGTCCCAATCATAGTCACGTTAACTAAAGTAAGCATATATCTTAATTCACATCTTCTTAGGTAAAGCTTACTAACATCCTTATGAATGCTTGTTCTTTGGTTTTTATCAGGTGGGAGAGCATTACATAGTTGATGCAACAGAGGAAGAGGAGTCTCAGATGAGCTTAGCTGTGTCTATATCCGTGAACCGGGCGGGCCATATATGTGGGTTAACCAAAAGAGGCGGGTCTGGTTTAGACCAGAGCGTCATCCTTGACATGATCTCTGTGGCCAAGCATGTGTCAGAGACTCTGATGAACAAGCTTGATTCTAAGATTTCAGCTGCAGAGGCCTGTGAAGACGAGTCTTGACTGTAGTTAGTTTACTGTTATATTAAAACACTGAGTTTCTCCATTGTTTATGGATCTTTGTTTAAAGTGGAAGAAAAAACATAACAAGTTACATGAGAAGATTGTGATATCTTTTGGGAGTAGAGATTGAGAAGTGAGTGTGAGGTCACCTTTGAAGAGAACTTTTGTGGTCCATGATTAAGCCCAAAGGTCAAAATCAAATAGTGTTGTGTGTGTGACCAGTGTTGATCACGTGTGTAATCTCAGCTTTGGGGTTTGGTAATGACTTTGAAAAATTAAACTCTTTTCTCAAATTTTGAAATTTATTGAAAATTTATTCTGTAAACTATTTAGAAAAGAAAAAAAGGTCATCACAAGTTGATTGAAAAGATCATGATTTCCTTTGTGTTTATATTTACTGTATCATTTTTTTGTTCCATTCTGTGAGAAAGTGTGGTTACCTTTAGACACTTGAGAGGCAATCACATACTGTCCCTTGCCACTTTATCAACTAAGCAGCTCTCTCGACTTTTTGCTAGTTTAAGATAGTTAATTAATTATTTGACAACACACACAAAGGAAGAATTAGTTAATGATACTTTGATCCATGTGATAAGACATTTGGTTTTTTTTTGTTTCGTTGTGATCTCTAATTAATAAAAACAATCTTCCAATTTTTTGACATATTAGCTAAGCTATCTATTATCTTAATAATGCTCATTTAGATTAGTTTAAATCGCGTAATCAATGAATTAAGCACTAAACAACATGCTCAAATAATGTCCTCGTTGTTAAACTCAACGTTATTTACCGGCAACGTTTGTCATTTGCTGCTAATTATAACAACACGTTAAACATAAACAAAATTGGTACGGAGAGAGAGACGGTGGCGCGTAAGGGCGCGTGTAGAGAAGCGCCAAAAGAGAGAGAGAGAGAGAAAAAAAAAAAGAAAGAAAGCAAACTTTCATTGAGTGGGACCCATCTCTCATCTTCTCCTTCTCTCTTCAAACCCTAAAGGTCACGCATTTCGGCAACTGCCAAGTTCGCTGAATCAAAGTTTTTTTTTTTCCATCTCTCTCTCTTCGATTGTTGCCTCCGAGATAAACTCCACTCGAATCGAAGCTTAAATTTCGGATCTTACTTACTTACTTACTTACAGCTGTCTCCTCGGTACGTATTCTCTAACTCTCTCTCTCTCTCTCTCTTTCTAAATCAAAGTGGAGATCTTTCCTTTCGTTTTTGGATTTGATGTTTGCTTTTTGAGATATTACGATGATTGTGAGCGAGTTGTATTGGGACTTTTGTGTAGAGGAGACGATGAGCAGAGATCATCCACCCGAGCCTCTTGATTTCTTCATCTGGACTGTTGAGGTATTTCAAATCAATCAATCAATCAATCAAAAATCCCTCTCTTTGTGTGAATCTGAATCAACCCTTTTACTGGGTTGATTTGATTTCACTCCTTGTGATCTACTTCAGGTATGATCCTTAAGGGTTGTTCTTTCTTGGATCCAATTAAACCCAGGGTTGATGATTCTTAAGTAGAACTTGGAACCTTGTTGTTTGCTTTGCTATTTTGTTGCCTCTTGTGGTAAAGTTTATTTCTTTAATGGTGTAACCATTGATTGGAAGCTCGAGAATTGCTATTTACTTCTTATACTTATGGAGCACACTCAAGTTTATCATTTAGTTTAGGTTCTTACTTGTAGCCTTAGTCTCTCTGTGTTCGTTGATGTAGATATGAGCTGGAAATGATTTTTATTTTCAGGTATCAATTGTGTTCTCAGTGACAGTTTGCATTTGTCACTTGTTGGATGAAGATTAGTTGATTGAGAACTGAAAATAAACCTGTGCCTGTTAGGAAGAGATGTTTTTAAGTTGTTTCGTGAAAGATTGGTAGAATTAGTCACACACTTATATGAGCTTAGTTTCATTCAGATGCTACTACTATGGCTTTTTTTTTTTTTTTTTTAGTTTCTTCGTTTGTACTTTATGTCTATGGAGATTCTTGTAGATAAGGAGATATGTTCGTTTTCTTCTAACAGGACGTTGGATCTTGGCTTGAGGAGATCAACCTTGGGAGCTACCGC
>NC_027752.1:43724912-43725116 GCF_000695525.1 Brassica oleracea var. oleracea | reverse complement strand
CGATGCCCATGTACCATGAAAGAGAATTTAATATATGTTAAAAAAATGTATAATGTGTTTAGAAATTCTAAAACAACACTAAAGATCATAGGTTTCAGTATACATAACATTTACCGAAAAATTCAACATTTTAGTATGGGTTAACACATAGATTTTGAGAAAAATTCAAAAATATGAAAATACTGTTTTAATGCTTACTCGCAT
>NC_027752.1:43720933-43724821 GCF_000695525.1 Brassica oleracea var. oleracea | reverse complement strand
CACCAATTTAGGGAGTATTATGAAGTTTTACTGAATTAATTGACAAAAAATTAAAACGATGTCCGTATACAATGAAAAAGACTTTAATATACATTATTACAAATGTAGAATGTTTTTAGAAGTTTTAAAGCAATACTAAAGATCATAGGCTTCAATATACATAACATTTACCGAAAAACTCAATATTTTCGTAGGGGTTAACACGTATATTTTGAGAAAAATTCAAAAATGTGAAAATACTGTTTTAATGCTTAGTTGCATCCTTCAATAACATATGGTGAAGGTCAAAGAGGTTTGTAACTTTTTCTGTCTCCGTTTCTCTAGAAAATAGCGATTTTATAGTGGTTAGTGCACTAATTTATGGAGTATTATGAAATTTTACTAAATTAATTGACAAAAAATTAAAATGATGCCCATGTAACATGAAAGAGAGTTTAATATACATTAATACAAATGTAGAAAGTGCTTATAAATTTTAAAACAACACTAAAGATCACAGGCTTCAGTATATAGAACTTTTACCGAAAACCTCAATATTTTTGTAGGGGTTAACACATAGATTTTGAAAAAAAATCAAAAATAAGAAAAATACTGTTTTAATGTTTACTCGCATCCTTCACTTCCCTATGATAATATCAAAGAGGTTTGAAACCTTTATTGTCTCCGTTTTTATAGAGAATAGCGAATTTATAGTGGTTAGTTCACCAATTTAGTGAGTATTATGAAGTTTTACTAAATTAATTGAGAAAAAATTAAAACGATGCCCATGTACCATGAAAGAGAGTTTAATATACATTAATACAAATGTAGAAAGTGCTTATAAATTTTAAAACAACACTAAAGATCACAGGCTTCAGTATATAGAACTTTTACCGAAAACCTCAATATTTTTGTAGGGGTTAACACATAGATTTTGAAAAAAAATCAAAAATAAGAAAAATACTGTTTTAATGTTTACTCGCATCCTTCACTTCCCTATGATAATATCAAAGAGGTTTGAAACCTTTATTGTCTCCGTTTTTATAGAGAATAGCGAATTTATAGTGGTTAGTTCACCAATTTAGTGAGTATTATGAAGTTTTACTAAATTAATTGAGAAAAAATTAAAACGATGCCCATGTACCATGAAAGAGAGTTTAATATACATTAATACAAATGTAGAATGTGTTTATAAATTTTAAAACAACACTAAAGATCACAGGCTTCAGTATATAGAACTTTTACCGAAAACCTCAATATTTTTGTAGGGGTTAACACATAGATTTTGAAAAAAAATCAAAAATAAGAAAAATACTGTTTTAATGTTTACTCGCATCCTTCACTTCCCTATGATAATATCAAAGAGGTTTGAAACCTTTATTGTCTCCGTTTTTATAGAGAATAGCGAATTTATAGTGGTTAGTTCACCAATTTAGTGAGTATTATGAAGTTTTACTAAATTAATTGAGAAAAAATTAAAACGATGCCCATGTACCATGAAAGAGAGTTTAATATACATTAATACAAATGTAGAATGTGTTTATAAATTTTAAAACAACACTAAAGATCACAGGCTTCAGTATATAGAACTTTTACCGAAAACCTCAATATTTTTGTAGGGGTTAACACATAGATTTTGAAAAAAAATCAAAAATAAGAAAAATACTGTTTTAATGTTTACTCGCATCCTTCACTTCCCTATGATAATATCAAAGAGGTTTGAAACCTTTATTGTCTCCGTTTTTATAGAGAATAGCGAATTTATAGTGGTTAGTTCACCAATTTAGTGAGTATTATGAAGTTTTACTAAATTAATTGAGAAAAAATTAAAACGATGCCCATGTACCATGAAAGAGAGTTTAATATATGTTAAAGCAAATGTATAATGGGTTTAGAAATTTTAAAACAACACTAAAGATCATAGGTTTCAGTATACGTAACATTTACTGAAAAATTCAATATTTTAGTATGGGTTAACACATAGATTTTGAGAAAAATTCAAAAATATGAAAATATTGTTTTAAGGCAAAGTTGCATCCTTCACTAACATATGATGAAGGTCAAAAAGGTTTGAAACCTTTGTTGTCTCTGGTTTTCTAGATAATATCGATTTTATAGTGGTTAGTCCACCAATTTAGGGAGTATTATGAAGTTTTACTAAATTAATTGACAAAAAATTAAAACTATGCCCATGTACCATGAAAGAGAGTTTAATATATGTTAAAGCAAATGTATAATGGGTTTAGAAATTTTAAAACAACCCTAAAGATCATAGGCTTCAGTATATAGAACATTTACCGAAAAGCTCAATATTTTTGTAGGGGTTAACACATAGATTTTGACAAAAATTCAAAAATATGAAAATACTGTTTTAATGCTTACTCGCATCCTTCACTACCATATGCTGAATATCAAAGTGGTTTGAAACCTTTGTCGTCTCCGTTTTTCTAGAGAATAGCGATTTTACAGTGGTTAGTTCACCAATTTAGGGAATATTATGAAGTTTTACTAAATTAATTGACAAAAAATTAAAACGATGCCCATGTACCATGAAAGAGAGTTTAATATATGTTAAAGCAAATGTATAATGGGTTTAGAAATTTTAAAACAACACTAAAGATCATAGGCTTCAGTATATAGAACACTTACCGAAAACACAATTTTTGTAGGACACATAGATTTTGAAAAAAAATTCAAAAATATGAAAATATTGTTTTAAGGCAAAGTTGCATCCTTCACTAACATATGATGAAGGTCAAAAAGGTTTGAAACCTTTGTTGTCTCTGGTTTTCTAGATAATATCGATTTTATAGTGGTTAGTCCACCAATTTAGGGAGTATTATGAAGTTTTACTAAATTAATTGACAAAAAATTAAAATGATGCCCATATTGCATGAAAAAGACTTTAATACACATTAATACAAATGTAGAATGTTTTTAGAAGTTTTAAAGCAACACTAAAGATCATAGACTTCAGTATACAGAACATTTTCCGAAAAACTCAATATTTTCGTAGGGGTTAACACATAGATTTTGAGAAAAATTCAAAAATATAAAAATATTGTTTTAATGCATAGTTGCATCCTTCAATAACATATTGTGAAGGTCAAAGAGGTTTGGAACTTTTTCTGTCTCCGTTTCTCTAGAAAATATCAATTTTATAGTGGTTAGTGCATCAATTTATGGAGTATTATGAAATTTTACTAAATTAATTGACAAAAAATTAAAACTATGCCCATGTACCATGAAAGAGAGTTTAATATACATTAATACAAATGTATAATGTGTTTATAAATTTTAAAACAACACTAAAGCTCATAGGCTTCAGTATATACAACACTTACCGAAAACACAATTTTTGTAGGACACATAGATTTTGAAAAAAAATTCAAAAATATGAAAATATTGTTTTAATGCTTAATCGCATCCTTCACTACCCTATGATGAATATCAAAGTGGTTTGAAGCCTTTGTTGTCTCCGTTTTTCTAGAGAATAACGATTTTATAGTGGTTAGTTCACAAATTTAGGAAGTATTATGAAGTTTTACTAAATTAATTGACAAAAAATTAAAATGATGCCCATATTGCATGAAAAAGACTTTAATACACATTAATACAAATGTAGAATGTTTTTAGAAGTTTTAAAGCAACACTAAAGATCATAGACTTCAGTATACAGAACATTTTCCGAAAAACTCAATATTTTCGTAGGGGTTAACACATAGATTTTGAGAAAAATTCAAAAATATGAAAATATTGTTTTAATGCTTAATCGCATCCTTCACTACCCTATGATGAATATCAAAGTGGTTTGAAGCCTTTGTTGTCTCCGTTTTTCTAGAGAATAACGATTTTATAGTGGTTAGTTCACAAATTTAGGAAGTATTATGAAGTTTTACTAAATTAATT
>NC_027752.1:43714609-43719463 GCF_000695525.1 Brassica oleracea var. oleracea | reverse complement strand
GAAAATAGCGATTTTATAGTGGTTAGTCCATTAATTTAGGGAGTATTATGAAGTTTTATTAAATTAATTGACAAAAAAAATAAAACGATGTTCATGTACCATGAAAGAGATTTTAATATACATTAATACAAATGTATAATATGTTTAAAAATTTTGAAACAACACTAAAGATCATAGGCTTCAATATATAGAGCATTTACCGAAAAAGTCAATATTTTCGTAGGGGTTGTTAACATATAGATTTTGAGAAAAAATAAAAAATATGAAAATACTCTTTTAATGCATAGTTGCATATTTTACTAAGATATTATGAAGGTCAAAGAGGTTTGAAACTTTTGTTTTATCCGTTTCTCTTGAAAATAGCGATTTTATAGTGGTTAGTCGACCAATTTAGGGGTTATTATGAAAGTTTACTAAATTAATTGACAAAAAATGAAAACTATGTCCATGTACAATGAAAGAGATTTTTATATACATTAATAGTAATGTTGAATGTGTTTAGAAATTTTAAAACAACGCTAAAGATCATAGGCTTCAGTATATAGAATATTTACCGAAAAACTCAATATTTTCGTAAGGGTTTAACACATAGATTTTTAGAAAAATTAAAAAATATGAAAATTCTGTTTTAATGCATAGTTTCATCCTTCACTAACATATGATGAAGATCAAAGAGGTTTGGAACTTTTATTGTCTCCGTATCTCCAGAAAATAGCGATTTTATAGTGGTTAGTCCATTAATTTAGGGAGTATTATGAAGTTTTATTAAATTAATTGACAAAAAATTAAAACGACGTCCATGTACCACGAAAGATAGTTTAATATACATTAATACAAATGTAGAATGTGTTTAGAAATTTTAAAACAACATTAAAGATCATAGGCTTCAGTATATAGAGCATTTAACGAAAAATTCAATATTTTCGTAGGGGTTAACACTTATATTTTGAGAAAAAATCAAAAAAATATGAAAATAAGTTTTAATGCATAGTTGCATCATTCACTAACATATGATGAATGTCAAAGAGGTTTGAAACTTTTGTTGTCTCAGTTTCTTTAGAAAATAGAGATTTTATAGTGGTTAGTCCACCAATTTATGGAGTATTATGAAGTTTTACTAAATTAATTGACAAAAAATGAAAACGTTGCCCATGTACCATGAAAGAGAGTTTAATATACGTTAATGCAAATGTAGAATGTGTTTAGAAATTTTAAAACAACACTAAAGATCATAAGCTTTAGTATACAGAATATTTACCGAAAAACTCAATATTTTCGTAGGGATTAACACATAGATTTTCAGAAAAATTTAAAAATATGAAAAATATTGTTTTAATGCATAGTTGCATCATTCACTAACATATGATGAATGTCAAAGAGGTTTGAAACTTTTGTTGTCTCAGTTTCTTTAGAAAATAGAGATTTTATAGTGGTTAGTCCACCAATTTTGGGGTTATTATGAAGTTTTACTAAATTAATTGACAAAAAATGAAAACTATGTCCATGTACCATGAAAGAGAGTTTAATATATATTAATACAAATGTTGAATGTGTTTAGTAATTTTAAGACAACACTAAAGATCATAGGCTTTAGTATATAGAACATTTACCGAAAAACTCAATATTTTCGTAGGGGTTAACACATATATAGATTTTTAGAAAAAAATTAAAAATATTAAAATTCTGTTTTAATGCATAGTTGCATCTTTCACTAACATATGATGAAGATCAAAGAAGTTTGGAACTTTTTTGTCTCTGTATCTCTAGAAAATAGCGATTTTATAGTGGTTAGTCCACCAATTTAGGGAGTATTATGAAGTTTTATTAAATTAATTGGAAAAAAATTAAAACGACGTTCATGTACCATGAAAGAGCGTTTAATATATATTAATACAACATTAAAATAGGCTTCAATATATAGAACATTTAACGAAAAATTTAATATTTTCGTAGGGGTCAAAACACATATATTTTGAGAAAAATTCAAAAAATATGAAAATACTGTTTTAATGCATAGTGGCATCCTTCACTAACATATGATGAAGTTCAAATAGGTTTAGAACCTTTGTTGTCTTCGTTTTTCTAGAGAATAGCGATTTTATAGTGGTTAGTTCACCAATTTAGGGAACACTAGTATATCACCCCGTGCTACGCACGGATCAATATTGACTTGCATTTAAATTATCATTTTTTAAAAAATTTAACGAAAGTAGATATTGTTTTAGTCGCATTTTCTATAGCTAAATAATATCACAACTAAAATTAAAAGTGGCTCCTTTAAAACAAAATAGTTGAAAATGTTAAAACAACTATTTTGATTTTATTCGAAAAGAAGAGATGCATGTATAGAAGTAGTTTCGTAATAAAAAATAATATACATATAAGAACACACAAAATATAGTATAAGTATATTTGACAAGTTTAGTTTTATTTTAAGTTTTTTTAATTGAATAATTTCTAAAACTAAATGTTCCTTAGATTTGATCTACTGAAAATTAAAACAATGAAATAAACACATTTGGACCGTTTTTCTAGAATGGACTTGCATTTTTGTATACCAATATGCTCCATTAGAAACAAACGGATTTGTAAACAACTAATTTGCTTCGTCGAAGTTGTTGACACTCTCTTAACATTTAGACCAAAAAAATAAGTTGTTGACACTCCTTCTCCCTGGTAAATGTTAGTTTTTTTTGTCATTCCACAAATTTTGAAAACTGCATCATATCATTATGTTAGCCTTGGGATGGGATTTCTTCAAACATGTTACTGCTACGAAAACAAAATAACGAAAACAAAATATAGATATTTAAGAGTAACTTGAGAGAGAGAGAATTAGCACACAAAAAAAATTGAGAGAGAGAGAATCATAGGATACCACTGATTTCCAGATTAGGCACGATTCTGCTCTTGTGTCACGTTTGTTGCAGAGAACCCTCCTTCATTTTCTTTGTAATTTCATTTGCTTGATTGTAGGGCCTAATAATGCTTCGTTCTGGTTTAATTAAGCCGAGCTTGCCTTTTGTACTCTTACCTCTTTGGTTCTGTTTTTGTTGGATGCAGGTGTGTATATTTCGCCTCCTCTGTCTTAGATTTTTAGATTTAGAAAAATGATACACAAGCCTGAGTTCTTAGATGTTCGATATACAGAGGTTGTAGTGGGAGTAGTAAAGAAAAGAGTGAGATCAAGAGAAACTGAGAATGTGATATATTTACCAAATGCCAATTTACCTCAAATGGAAACGTTGCATGCCAACATTGGATTTGTGGATTTGAAGAGGAGAGAAAATGGTCTTTTTCTGTTTTGAACATGAATCATTATGCTTATAAAGGTATGAGAGAAAAATCATTTCACAAATATAAACGATGGAATAAAGGTAGTTTTCCAGAGAGTGCTGGTGATAGTGGAGTGGTGATTGGTGATCGTGGAGTGAAGGTGTGGGATATTTTGATTTAGTCATTTAGTAGTTACTTATAAAATAAATATATTGCAAATTGACACGTATTTTGGTTAGAACGTGTTTATCTTTTTATTTATTTTTAATTTTGCTTTATTATTTTAAATATAATTTTTCAATTGTATATGTGTCAAAATCTGATTCGCCAGATGACTTGCGCTTTAGTATATAAAGGATTATGAAGTTTTACTAAATTAATTTAAAAAAAATTAAAATGATGTCCATGTACCATGAAAGAGAGTTTAATATACGTTAATACAAATGTAGATTGTGTTTAAAATTTTTAAAACAACACTAAAGATCATAGGCTTCAGTATACAGAACATTTACCGAAAAATTCAACATTTTCGTAGGGGTTAGTTAACACATAGATTTTGAGAAAAATTCAAAAATATGAAAATACTGTTTAATGAATAGTTGCATCATTCACTAACATATGATGAAGTCCAAAGAGGTTTAGAAGTTTTGTTGTCTCCGTTTTTCTAGAGAATAGCTATTGTATAGTGGTTAGTTCACCAATTTAGGGAGTATTAAAAAGTTTTATTAAATTATTTGAAAAAAATTGAAACGATGCCCATGTACCATGAATGAGAGTTTAATATACATTAACACAAATGTAGAATATGTTTAGAAATTTTAAAACAACACTAAAGATCATAGGCTTCAGTATACAGAACATTTACCGAAAAATTCAACATTTTCGTAGGGGTTAGTTAACACATAGATTTTGAGAAAAATTCAAAAATATGAAAATACTGTTTAATGAATAGTTGCATCATTCACTAACATATGATGAAGTCCAAAGAGGTTTAGAAGTTTTGTTGTCTCCGTTTTTCTAGAGAATAGCTATTGTATAGTGGTTAGTTCACCAATTTAGGGAGTATTAAAAAGTTTTATTAAATTATTTGAAAAAAATTGAAACGATGCCCATGTACCATGAATGAGAGTTTAATATACATTAACACAAATGTAGAATATGTTTAGAAATTTTAAAACAACACTAAAGATCATAGGCTTCAGTATATAGAGCATTTACCGAAAAAACACTATATTTTCGTAGGGGTTTACACGTAGATTTTGAGAATTAATTAAAAATATGAAAATACTGATTTAATGCATAGTTACATCCTTCACTAACATACGATGAATGTCAAAGAGTTTTGGAACCTTTGTTGTTTCCATTTTTTCTTCAGAATTGCCATTTTATAGTCGTTAGTCCACAAATTTAGGGGTTATTATGAAGTTTTACTAAATTAATTGACCAAAAATGCAAACGATGCCCATGTACCATGAAATAGAGTTTAATATACATTAATACAAATATATAATGTGTTTAGAAATTTTAAAAGAACACTAAAGATCATAGACTTCAGTATATAGAGCATTTACCGAAAAA
>NC_027752.1:43692013-43714335 GCF_000695525.1 Brassica oleracea var. oleracea | reverse complement strand
AGAATAGCGATTTTATAGTGGTTAGTCCACCAATTTAGGGAGTATTATGAAGTTTTACTAAATTAATTGACAAAAAATTAAAACGTTGCCCATGTAACATGAAAGAGACTTTAATATACATTAATACAAATGTATAATGTGTTTAGAAATTTTAAAACAAGACTAAACATCATAGGCTTCAGTATATAGAACATTTACCGAAAAACTCAATATTTTCGTAAGGTTAGGTTAACACATAGATTTCGAAAAAAATTCAAAAATATGAAAATATTGTTTTAATGCATAGTTTCATCTTTCAATAACATATGAAGAAGTTCAAATAGGTTTAGAACCTTTGTTGTCTCTTATTTTCTAAAGAATAGCGATTTTATAGTGGTTAGTTCACCAATTTAGGGGGTATTATGAAGTTTTATTAAATTAATTGTCAAAAAATTAAAACGATGTTCATGTACCATGAAAGAGAGTTTAATATACATTACTACAAATGGATAATGTGTTTAGAAATTTTAAAACAACACTAAAGATCATAGGCTTCAGTATATAGAGCATTTACTGAAAAACTCAATATTTTCGTAGGGATAACACAAACATTTTGAGAAAAATTCAAAAATATGAAAATACTATTTTAATGCATAGTTGCATCCTTCACTAACAAATGATGAAGGTCAAAAAGGTTTGGAACTTTTGTTGTCTCCGTTTCTCTAGAAAATAGCGATTTTATAGTGGTTAGTTCACCAATTTTGGGGTTATTATGAAGTTTTACTAAATGAATTGACAAAAAATGAAAACGATGCCCATGTACCATGAAATAGAGTTTAATATAAATTAATGCAAATGTATAATGTGTTTATAAATTTTAAAACAACACTAAAGAACATAGACTTCAGTATAGAGAGCATTTACCGAAAAATTCAATATTTTCGTAGGGGTTAACACATAGATTTCGAGAAAAATTCAAAAATATGAAAATACTGTTTTAATGCTTAGTCGCATCCTTCACTACCATATGATAAATATCAAAGAGGTTTGGAACCTTTGTTGTCTTTGTTAATAACAATTTATAGTGGTTAGTCCACCAATTTAGGGAGTATTACGAAGTTTTACTAAATTAATTGACATAAAATTAAAACCATGTCCATTTACCTTGACAGAGAGTCTAATATACATTAATAAAAATGTAGAATGTGTTTATAAATTTTAAAATAACACTAAAGATTATAGGCTTCAGTATATAGAGCATTACCGAAAAATTTAATATTTTCCTAGGGGTTAACACTTAGATTTTGAGAAAAATTAAAAAATATGAAAATATTGTTTTAATGTGCAGTTTCATCTTTCACTAACATATGATGACGGTCAGAGAGGTTTGAAACTTTTGTTGTCTCCGT
Source organism: Brassica oleracea var. oleracea (assembly GCF_000695525.1). Lineage (NCBI taxonomy): Eukaryota > Viridiplantae > Streptophyta > Magnoliopsida > Brassicales > Brassicaceae > Brassica > Brassica oleracea. The sequence continues at coordinate 43,712,947 of NC_027752.1, read as the reverse complement.
TAATAACAATTTATAGTGGTTAGTCCACCAATTTAGGGAGTATTATGAAGTTTTACTAAATTAATTGACAAAAAATTAAAACGGTGCACATGTACCATGAAAGAGAGTTTAATATACATTAATATAAATGTAGAATGTGTTTAGAAATTTTAAAACAACACTCAAGATCATAGGCTTCATTATATAGAACATTTACTGAAAAACACAATATTTTCGTAGGGTTAAACACATAGATTTTGAGAAAAATTCAAAAATTAAAATAGTGTTTTAATGCAAAGTTGCATCCTTCACTTACATATGATGAAGGTCAAAGAGGTTTGGAACCTTTGTTGTCTCCGTTTTTCTAGAGAATAGCGATTTTATAGTGGTTAATCCATCAATTTAAGGAGTATTATGAAGTTTTACTAAATTAATTGACAAAAAATTAAAACGGTGCACATGTACCATGAAAGAGAGTTTAATATACATTAATATAAATGTAGAATGTGTTTAGAAATTTTAAAACAACACTCAAGATCATAGGCTTCATTATATTTTAATATACATTAATACAAATGTAGAATGTGTTTAGAAATTTTAAAACAAGACTAAAGATCATAAGCTTTAGTATATATAACATTTACCGAAAAACTCAATATTTTCGTAGGGTTTGACACAGAGATTTTGAAAAAAAAAATCAAAAATATGAAAATATTGTTTTAGTGCATAGTTTTATCCTTCAATAACATATGATGAAGTTCAAATAGGTTTTGAACCTTTGTTGTCTCTGATTTTCTAAAGAATAGCGATTTTATAGTGGTTAATTCACCAATTTAGGGAGTATTATGAAATTTTATTAAATTAACTGACAAAAAGTTAAAACGATGTTCATTTACCATTAAATAGAGTTTAATATACATTATACATTTGTATAATGTGTTTAGAAATTTTAAAACAACACTAAAGATCATAGGCTTCAGTATATAGAGCATTTACCGAAAACTCAATATTTTCGTTGGGTTAACACATGGATTTTGAGAAAAAATTCAAAAATATAAAAATATTGTTTTAATGCATAGTTGCATCCTTCACTAACAAATGATGAAGGTAAAAGAGGTTTGGAACTTTTGTTGTCTCCGTTTCTCTAGAAAGTAGTGATTTTATAGTGGTCAGTTCACTCATTTAGGGGTTATTATGAAGTTTTACTAAATTAATTGACAAAAAATGAAAACGATGCCCATGTACCATGAAAGATAGTTTAATATAAATTTATAAAAATGTATAATGTGTTTAGAAATTTTAAAACAATACTAAAGATCATAGACTTCAGTATAGAGAGCATTTACCGAAAAAAATCAATATTTTCGTAGGGGGTTAACACATAGATTTTGAGAAAATTTCAAAAATATGAAAATACTGTTTTAGTGTTTCACATCCTTCACTACCATATGATGAATATCAAAGAGGTTTGGAACCTTTGTTGTCTTCGTTAATAACAATTTATAGTGGTTAGTCCACCAATTTAGGGAGTATTACAAATTTTTACTAAATTAATTAACAAAAAATGAAAACGATGCCCATGTACCATGAAAGAGAGTTTAATATAAATTAATACAAATGTATAATGTGTTTAGAAATTTTAAAACACCACTAAAGATCATCGGCTTCCGTATATATAGCATTACCAAAAAATTCAATATTTTCGTAGGGGGTTAACACATAGATTTCGAGAAAATTTCAAAAATATGAAAATACTGTTTTAGTGTTTCACATCCTTCACTACCATATGATGAAGGTCAAAGAGGTTTGGAACTTTTGTTGTTTCCGTTTCTCTAGAAAATAGCGATTTTTAGTGGTTAGTTCACCAATTTAGGGGTTATTATGAAGTTTTACTAAATTAATTAACAAAAAATGAAAACGATGCCCATGTACCATGAAAGAGAGTTTAATATAAATTAATACAAATGTATAATGTGTTTAGAAATTTTAAAACAACACTAAAGATTATAGACTTCAGTATAGAGAGCATTTACCGAAAAATTTAATATTTTCGTAGGGGTTAATACATAGATTTCGAGAAAAAATTAAAAATATGAAAATACTGTTTTAATGCTTAGTCGCATCCTTCACTACCATATGATGAATATCAAAGAGGTTTGAAACCTTTGTTGTCTCCGTTAATAACAATTTATAGTGGTTAGTCCATCAATTTAGGGAGTATTACGAAGTTTTACTAAATTAATTGACATAAAATTAACACATAGATTTTGAGAAAAAATCAAAAATGAAAATACTGTTTTAATGGATAGTTGCATCATTCACTGACATATGACGAAGGTCAAAGAAGTTTAAAACTTTTGTTGTTTCCGTTTTTCTAGAGAATAGAGATTTTATACTGGTTAGTCCAAAACTCAAAATCTAAAGAAGCAACCTCTGCAACTCCACAGCAACCAGGGAAACGACACTATTAAGACCAGCAAAGAACATGTAAACTATTTGAAATTACCTCATGGAAGTTTCCCATGGCAAGAATGTAAGATTTTTTTCCAGCAGCAGATATGAGTGCTTGCATATGGTGAATCATGTGAAGGTAACCAGCTGCATTTCAATGCATTAAAACACGGATTAAACTCATCACTCTCGTCATAAATTGGAAACTGAGGTGTCGAGAAACTTACCAACACCAAGAGTCCCCACCAAAATACCCGAGTAATATCTTCAAACACATAACTTTCAATGAGTAGGAATGTAAAGCAATAGAGATGTCTAAACAAGTGATTGTACCGTCGTTTAAGTATCCTTCTCTGTTGAGTAAATTCAGTGACCTAAGAATCTTCTTCAGCATCATATCTGACTAATATCAGCAAAACATAACATACCGAGAAAACTGTCAGATCAGGCGGTGGCAAAAATGTTGGTAAAACAACAGACACTAGATCAAGAAAATAGCCATATATATACCAACGTCACAGCCATTGAAGGAGCAGCAGCTGAGTTTGTCAGTGGCTCCCATCCATTTTAACATAATTGTAAAACGTTTATGTTTCCATTATACTAATTGTTTATCTCTTTATGAGATTTAATGGTTTGGACCGGTTATGCAAATATGCATCATGTAATAATTCACATGTTCTTTGGACAAAAAATAAAAGGAACTATATAATAATTATTAACAATAAAATCCTAATCCAGTGGTTGTCAAAACTATTTTGCTAACTTACGGGGTTAAAAGTTAACAAAATCTAAATATTTGGGGCAAAAGTGTAATATATTGAAACTTAAACGAATATAAACGAATTGATAAAAGGAATCCTTACCGATGCATTCATCTGCCATCCATCATTGTGCTTCCCTGTCTGAACCATAAACAAACCCTAGAATCCCAATTTTCGACTAACTGATTCGAGATGTTTCTATCGCCTGGCCACTCTCCACGTCACCTATCTTCTCCGTCTCCGTCTTCTTACTCCGACGACGGTCTCCGCACCTCCTCAAAGATCCCACCTCGAAACCCTAGAAAGCGGATGAGAGTCCTCGACGAGGACGCCTACGTCGCAGCCATCGAGAAAATCATCGAGCGCGATTACTTCCCCGATATCTCCAAGCTCAGGGACAGGCTCGATTGGATCCAGGCGGTTAAAACCCGCGACCCGATTCAGATCCGAGACGCACAGTTAAAGATCATCGAGAGGCGTGGGAAGAAAGCTAATCATCACGGTGGGGACACGGTGGGTGATAAAACTCAAACACCTGGATCTACTTTCTTGAGAAGTTTCACTCCTTTAGATGAGTTCGATGGTTCTAAGACTCCTAGAGAAGTACAAGTAGTAGTTGCTGATGATGGAGATGGTGGTGTAGATGTTAGTAATATGTCGTTAGACCAGTTCTTTAGGAGGCATACAAGTGAGGACAACGATAGCTTCTCGAATATCTTGGAGAAGGTTAATAAGAGGAAGAAGGAGAAGTATGGCTATCTTCTCGAAAGTGGTGATGTGATTGAGGATGTAAAGAGAGATAGGATTACAGATGGTTACGGTACTTCTTATCAGCCACCGAGTACGTTACAAGGATGGAAGTATACAGCGAAGAATCTTCTCATGTACCATCCAGCTGATCGAGGGGAGTGGCCACTGACACAAGAGGAGAGGGCTGTGAGGCTAGCTGGACTGACCAAGGAGATTGTTAAGGCCAATACACGTTTTCAGGGGAAGACGATGGATTGCAGGCCGAGGGAAGATGGTTCTGTTGAGATTCTCTACACTCCTATCGCAGGCTCTTCCCCTATGCTGCAGGTTAGGGATAGAGACAAGTCCAAGAGGTATGATCTTGACGATCTGAGGAAGACTCCGAATCCGTTTTATGTGGAGTCGGATAAGAAGGCGGGCAACGGGTATAGTTTCGTCAAAACGCCGTCTCCTGCCCCTGGTCTGGACGAATCGCCTTTTATAACGTGGGGGGAGATCGAAGGGACGCCGATGCGGTTAGATTCAGAGGATACGCCTCTTGATATCGGCGGTAGCGCTGATGGACCGCACTACAACATTCCCTCCGCGCCTGCGAGGGACGTGAGGGCGCATTCATTGTCGAGGGACGCTTCGAGGAGGCTGAGGGAGAGGTCGAACAGTATGTTCAAGAAGCCTCCGTTGCCGCCGTCTCCTTATCATAGGAGTGGAAGCGCGAGTCCGAATGTGAGGACGCTTTCGCCCGCTGCTCAGAAGTTTTTCAGGCGGGCGATAAGGAAGTCTTCTTCTGCTGTTGATGAGAGCCTTCGTGCGAGTTACCGTGGAGCGAGTCCTGGCGCTGTGACTCCTAAGAGTGTGTCGAGATTTGGGAAAGATAGGATCACCCCGGGTTCAAGGTCGCCTTGATATGATGTTTTAAATGCTTTGGTGCTAATAGAGGCAAACAAAGATACCTCTTCTTGTAATTAATAAGATTGGGCCAAGAGCTGTTGACTCTTTTCAAATAGAATACTATCTACGTTTGTAATTGTTATTTTGATTTCCACAGCTTCTTTTTTTTCTTGGTAGCTAATTATCTGCTCCGAGACCAACTAACAGGTTTAATGTATCAAGCTATGCTGATTGATAGGTTGCTTTGGGTACTAAAGTTATGAAAATTGATGAGAAAGAAGAATGCTTGAAACAAACATGAATCAGAAGCTAGCAATAGAGGAATCATAAAACATTTATATTCATATACAAGAAACATCATAAGAGGTTTTCAAAGACAACAGTGAGAATAATAAACCAAGACAAGTAAAAGCAGACAGAAATCTCACTATATTATATGTTTAACTCGTTCCAAAGCAAGTCAGACTTAGACCATAGCGGCAACTGTGTCCACACAGGATTCAGCTCTTTCCTTGTCAGAATCCAACACTTTCTTTGAAGCATTGATGACAATTTGATTATTGACATAATGCTTACGACAAACAGGCATATAGACATCAGCTCCACCGATCAGCTCGATTCTGGTGTCACAAGTCTTTCTGAGAGTGAAGAAACCTTTCTGTCCACAAACCTCACACCTCGCGGTTAGCTTCGTCACAGAATCAGCTATTGGTATAATATCAAGAATAGCACCAAATCTCCTTCTGCGTTTTACCAATAAAGGATCACATTCAAATAAGAGATCAACAAAAAAAAATGTTAAAGATTTGAAGTAAATATGTTACCTTAGATAATCACCATCAAGGCCTGCAACAATAACAGTTTTGCCATCAACATCAGCGACTTTGCAGCAAAACTCATAAAGATCTCCGAAGAACTGTGCCTCGTCAATACCAATCACATCAAGCTGCCAAAAACAACTTTTAATGCAGATCCCTCACAATAAGACAACAATTACTCACAAAAAAGACAAAAGACTTTACCTTGTCGTAAGCATCTTGTCCGAATCTCTCGGGAAACGACATGAGATCTGGAAGAGCCCAGCAAGGGAATCCGATTCCGTCATGCGTCACCACTGAATCCTTGGCGTATCTCGTATCCTTACTCGATTTCACCATCGCAACACTTCTACATAACCAAATAGAAATCAATTAGATCACTGAACCGTAGAACCCAAATCCGGTTCGGACAGATCTGTTACAATTGTTTTACCTTCCGACACTGATCTCTGTCTTGATTCGGCGGAGGAGAGATGTGGATTTCCCGGAAAACATAGGACCCGTGATAACATGAATGGCACCGGATCCGAGATGTCCCTCATCTTTGGAGATGTCACTGAGCAAAACGGAAGCTTTGAGAGTCGCCATAGCAAGTGAGTGAGGAGGAGAAAGGCTTAAACTTGCTTGTGGTTTTGTGTAGGGGTGATGAATAGCTTGTCGATGGTATATATAACAGAGACGCAGAGGTTGAAGAATGCAAGAGAATTGTGGGAGAAGATTCGTGAAGGGTAAAGGGTTTTGAAATATTCGACAATTTTTCTGGAGGGAAACATTTTTTTTAGAGGGAGTTTTTTTCATAAAAGCTGGAAGTCTGAAACACACACCATCTTTTAAATATTTAAAATGAAAATGACAGACGTTTGAAAAGATCGTATTCAGTTTTATTTAACTGTGGGCTTAAGCCCAAAATGTCCTAGGCTTTTATCGGCCCTAAGGTAAACATGGTCTTAGGCTAACTCCATTTTTGCGTAACTACATGATTAGGTTAACTCCATTTTTGGTCGTGGTGATTATATTATATCAATATATATATAGAGAGAAAATAAAATATATAATTTTTAAAACAGAATGCATAAACTACTAAAATTTATAAATACCTAACTAACTGATTACTAAGTGGTGGTAGTCCAGTGGCAATCTCTTGGGACTTAGTGTATATCTACATCGGTCCTATGTTCGATTCCCTCTCGTAACTAAATTATCATCACTTATCACTTGGCCAGTTTGGGTTTGGACTTTAGCCCAAATGATTTACATGGTAAATCGTAACAAATGATCGGTTCAACCTCTGACATTAGTTAAAAGGTATTCCAAACTCGGGTCAGACAATGTGGTAGTCAGTCCACTTTGCACCACAGTATCCGGCGACCGAGGTCAACTGATTATTTTATAGGGCTTAAAAGTACAATATTAAATTATATGGTGGCCAGTAGGGATCGAACTGCGGGTTCACCGTATTAGAGATACTCCTCTTGTTCTCTCTTCTTGTTATAATTTCTTATGTCTTCTCTAGTTTTTGAATGCTCCTCTCATTCTCTTCTCTTTTTATAATCGGCTGTTCAATCTGCCTGATTGATTAGGCCGAGTTATAGGCTTTGTTGATAGATGCAATCCCTCTCGAGCAAGCATCAATTCCATTGACAATGGAGGAAAAATGAACCTTTTCTGTTTGTTAATTTTTGTGTGCTTTTCCACTAGTTTTTAAATCTTTACCATGTATAATATATCTTTCGCATTTCAATTCTAATTGTTAATTTTTTTATCATTTATACTGTTGTATATAAATCATATTATCTACGTAAACGTTATTTTGTATCTTTTCGAAGTTTTTTAAATTAATAATTTATATCCGTAAAGATCGAGGTTGTCGAAAATATGTTTTGGTCTGATTGAATAGTTGGTAACGCCTATGTTTAAACCGTATAAGAACTTTTTTAAAAGCGTGATTTATAGATTCTTCTCTACACCGCAACGTGTACAGCAGATCACAATCTCACATACTTTAATGTTCTTTATGACCGTTAAATTATCCAATATAATTTACCAAAACTGAATAATAATAAATTTTTTGAAATTGTAATTTCCAATGTAAAATGCAGTAACAAAAAAGGGATAATAATCATAACAATTGTTTTTACAGTAAAACTTTCTATCAGAATGGTGACCAGGGAACGACGAGGAATAATGCATTCCCTAACGTTCCTAAAAAAAATTACCATTCACAAGGAATAATAATTTCCTCTCATTCCCTTTCATTCCCTTTTTTGTAGAGAATTAAAGAACAAAATTATTCCTTGTCAAATTTGATAAGGAATAACCATTCCTTTTCATTCCTGGTATTTTATTCCCGTACATTCCTTTTTTATTTGTTCCTCTTGTTTCCCGGATGGTCACCAGTCGGACCCTAAATGAATGTTAAAATTTAATAGCAAAACAATCACAAGCTTTTTTACATAATTAATTATGTGAGTAAACACCAATAATTGCAATTTTTACTCAATACATTGTTTTTTAGACATAGTGGCAATGTTCTAATTAATCTACTTTTTTTTGACATAGTGGCAATGTTCTAATTAATCTACTTTTTTGTTTAAGATACAAACTAAATATTTTGCCAAACTATTTATATTTCCCTTTCTTTTTCTGGCAACAATAGTAAACAAAAAGTTGCGTGTAATAAAATTGGAAAGGGAAAACAAAACTCCGCAAATTCCTTATTACAAACGCACATAGCTTTGTGATGGTAAAAAAATCTTAACCTTAATATATAAATACAGAGAGACAGACATATCTTCTTCTTCTTGCACCCGAAAAGCCTTTTGTCTTTCTATCTCTACATCTCTCTCCTCCTCCTCCTCCTCCTCCTCTCTCTCTCTATCTTAGAACGCGTTCTCAGTACGTTTTTGATTGACGCCATTGAAATTGAGTTAAATCGGTTTGAATCGGATTGAACAGAACCATTATCATTTGTGTTTTTCGTTTCTGTGGAGAAAAGGGGGCAGGTTCGAGTTATGCCCTCTATTCAAATCGTGCCTATCCTCAGATCTTAGACGAGATTCAGCATCTGGGTTTTCTTAACCTGATTGGTGGGTTTTCGAAAGTTTGATTCTTTTGATCTGAGATTTTGATTCATGTTTTTTGATTCGTTGATCAAACTCCCCGACAGATCTGATGTTCCTAGATTGAATCCGAGTTGCTCTTTTGGTCGTTTCCAGATATGTTTGATTGATCAGATTCCGAGAATCGATCAAATCTGAAAAAAAGCTTTTATGTTTTTTTTTTTGAATCTGACATAAGCTTGTGTGTTCGATTTTCTTACAACTTTTTTTTTTGTGTTGCAGAGGCAAGAATGCAATCCGACAATGGAAAGCTGTTCATCGGAGGGATATCTTGGGACACCAATGAGGAACGTCTCAAGGAGTATTTCAGCACCTTTGGTGAAGTCATCGAAGCTGTGATCTTGAAAGATCGCACCACTGGTCGTGCACGTGGCTTCGGCTTTGTTGTCTTCGCTGATCCAGCTGTTGCTGAGTTTGTTATTACAGAGAAGCATCATATCGATGGAAGATTGGTATGGTTCTCTCATGCTAACACTCTTCTAGGCTTTGATTCTGTACAATGTAACTTGTTTTTGAAGCTTCTTTATGCAATCAAGCCTTGAAATTGATCATATTTATCATGTTTTGTGTTTCTTTCCTTGTTTGATTGTGTTTTTGGGAAGAAGTAAGTTTTAAATTTTTTGTAGGTTGAAGCCAAGAAGGCTGTTCCTAGAGATGACCAGAACATGGTAACTAGAAGCAACAGCAGCAGCATCCAAGGATCACCTGGTCCAGGAGCTCGGACAAGGAAGATATTCGTCGGAGGGCTACCTTCCTCCGTCACAGAGAGCGATTTCAAGACCTACTTTGAGCAGTTCGGGACAACAACAGACGTGGTTGTTATGTACGACCACAACACACAAAGGCCTAGAGGTTTCGGATTCATAACTTACGACACCGAGGAGGCGGTTGATAAAGTGCTGCTCAAGACGTTCCATGAGCTCAACGGTAAAATGGTTGAGGTTAAGAGGGCTGTGCCGAAGGAGATGTCTCCAGGTCCAGCTCGTAGCCCTCTTGGTGCTGGCTACAGCTATGGTGTTAATAGGGTTAATAACCTCTTGAATGGATATGCTCAAGGGTTTAATCCGGGTGCGGTTGGTGGCTACGGGCTTAGGATGGATGGCCGGTTTAGTCCGGTTGGTGCTGGGAGAAGCGGGTTTGCGAATTTCGGTTCTGGCTATGGGATGAATATGAACTTTGATCAGGGGTTGCCCACAGGGTTCACTGGAGGTAATGGAAACTTAGACTATGGGCGAGGGATGAGTCCTTACTACATTGGGAACACGAACCGGTTTGGTCCTGGTCCTGCTGTTGGTTGTGAAGGAGGCAGTGGAGGAGGAGGAGGAGGAGGAGGGAACTCGTCCTTCTTCAGTTCGGTTACAAGGAACCTATGGGGAAACAACGGTGGTCTTAGCTATAACAACAACAACAACAACGCTGCAAACTCAAACTCAAACTCCAATACATACATGGGAGGAGGAGGATCAACAAGTGGGAACAACAACACGCTTAGCGGCGGGCCGTTTGGAAACTGGGGTGCTCCTGGAGGTGGAGGTGGAGGAAACAATGCTGTTGGTAACGAGAATGCGAAGTTTGGTTATGGAGGAAACGGTGAATCTGGTTTTGGGTATGCAGCAAGGAGCATAGGGCCTAGCAAGGCAGCACCGTCGTCTTCCTTCTCTTCTGCCTCGGCGGGTTATGATGGAGCAGGACTTGCAGAGTTTTACGGAAATGGTGCAGTGTATAGTGATCCCACTTGGAGATCACCAACTCCTGAGGCAGAAGGGCCTGCTTCTTTTAGCTATGGGATTGGAGGAGGAGGAGGAGGAGGAGGTCCTTCTTCTGATGTGTCAGCTAGAAGTTCATCTCCAGGTTATGTTGGCAGTTACAAGAGACAACCAAACAGAGGTAATTTTGCTTTAACACGTTGATTCTATGCTTAGAGAATGCCATGAGCTAGTTGATAACTAAGGTAATAAAATAGGAATGGTTCTAAATCAACTGTATCTAACTATGTATGCTTAGATTTTGATGATCCTCTTCTATTTTCTGGCTTAACCTTATGCATTGCGCACACCATAGTCTCTGGGAAGTAGAGGAACATGACTGGTCTCATACTGCTCTGAATAGTTTCTCCATTTCTTCGCCTTTGTGATGCAGGAATTGCTACTTAGTACATTCGTTTTTGTTTTACCACGATATATTGTAGGCGAGGCTCCATCAAGGTGAAGGATCTGTTGTGTCTTTTGGCGAATCTTTTAGATTATCTTTCATACAAAGCAAAAGCCCATGAGGACAAAAACTTGATCATATCATCATCAGCTAGAGCTAACCAGAAAAATCCCCTCATGGTTTGGTTTTCTAAATTCATTGGTCCTCCTCTTAGGCTTCTTCTCTGCTTTTTCCTTTTTTTCCTATTTTTGTTTTTTTCTTTCTTTAAATGAGGGACAGTAGAAACTGGTGTCAAGTCTCTGGCGAGGCAGTAATACATAAGAAGAGTTCAAATAAAAACCCAAAAAAGAAAAGAAAACAATGATCCTTCTTCCTTAGTTTTCTTTATTGTCATGTAATGGTTCTTCTTCTTGTTCTTGGGGTTATGTCTTTTAAGGTTTGGTGTTTTGAGGCAGATTTTTTTTTTTTTTTTTTTTTTTTTTGATAGTGTGAGATATTGGAAAAGAGGATTTAGCCATTGTAGGGCTTTCGAGAATAAGTCTTTTTATCACTTTGAGATTATTTTCTTCTCATGCTGTTTGTATGTCTTATGCGAACGCAAGCAAAAACTCGTTTTATTATGTTCATGTACTTCTATTTTATAGAAAACTATTTTATATGTTTTATTTATTTCTTTTCTTCTGCTATTTTGGAAATAAAATTTCCAGTGAATGACAAAACATTCAAGTTGTATGACATACTCCTTTACCCCTCACACTCAATTTGATTTATAATATGTATGTGAGACAATGATCTTTATATTAAAACTGTAAACCAAGCTATACAATTTGCCTAAACCAAATTCTACATTCTCCAATAGATCACTATGTTTAGTGCTTGAATTAGTTTGGCCAGCGTTAGGACTTTGGCTTGATTTAAAAGTATGATTCGTGAGACTTCTATCTTATTAAAAGAGAATTATAAATATGAACTCACCATAAAAAATACCGCTTATTTACAAGTCAATGCCATTGAAATAATTAATAAATCTACATTTAAATTTTATATATTTTTCTAATTTAATACTTAATTTCCTAATTCGAATTCACAACAGATTTATGATAAATCTTAAATTTATTGCACAATAATACTGTATAAACTTTAATATGTAAAGCAAAGGACCTCCTTTCCAAAACAAAGTTCATATAAAATAAATTTCTACATATAATAATGTTAAAGTCAATAAATTAAAATCAAATTAATTTTATAATAATAGAAATACAAGAAATACAATTACTCACTCTGAGAAATTACTCGTTTTAACAAGTATAATATAATTTTCTTATTAAAATGCATGATAAGTATTTACATAACGGGTTAGGAAATTAAAAATATAAATATTTAATGTTTTACATAACAGATTATAAATTTAAATATATTTATCATCTACAAAAAAAATATCAAAACATATTAAATACTATTTTTTGCAGATATATTTTAATTTTGTGGAAAAAATCACACACATCAAAAAATAAACTAAAACATATTTTCCTTAACTATTATGCTTTGAAATGTCATATTAAACAAATACATAATATTTGAAATTGTAAATATATAATATTATTTATATAAAACAAAAAATGTTCTTATTAAATGAAAATAAATATTTGTGCGATTATGCGGGTCAAGCTCTAGTTAATTTTATATATTGCGTATCATTGTTGAATGTAGATAGTACACTTCGTATTTATTGAATGTTTGCTTATGACTTTTAGATGCGCAGAGCAGCTAGCTACTGATGTTCTTAATTAATCGTAATAATAATTTAAGAGAAATTCTTGGGTTCACCCCTAGATGAACCTCTAGATTTACCAATCAATAGTGTTTGAATATCAGATATTTGATATCTTTTAAAAAAGGAAATAAAATTAAATATCCAAATTAGATTACATTTCATCAAACACTTTTTTAAACCCTAGAGTTTATGATTTATCCAAGGGTTCAGGGTTTATCCAAGGGTTTAGGGTTTAGTGATTAGGGTTTAGGGTTTAGTGTTATTAAGATTTAGTTTTTAATGTATGATTTAGGGTTTAAAATTTTCCAATGGTTTACGGTTTATCCAAGATTTAAGGTTTATAATTTAGGGTTTAGAATTTAGGATTTAGGGTATAGGATTTAATATTTTGCTAACGGTTTAACAATATATATATTTTTTTTGTAACTATTTTTATGTATTTTTGTTGTTTTATTTTAAAAATATAATCTTATTCGGAAATTCAATTTTGTTTCCTTTTTTAAAAGATATCAAATATCAATTACTCAAATACTATTGGTTGGTGAATCTAGAGAACCCAAGAATTTCTCATAATTTAAACCTTGAAATGGCTTTCTCTAGATTATGTCTAGTGTCTTTGGTATTATATTCTTGGCTTCACCTCTAGGTTCACCAACCAATAGAATTTCGTTATTTCAAATTCGGTATCTTTTGGAACAAGAAACAAAATATTGTCAAGTTATATTATGTTTTTAAAATAAAAAGTAAAAAAAAAAATAGTAGTTACAAAAAAAAAAATTTAAAAAATATTTTTAACGTCGTCAGCAAAACACTAATCCCTAAACCCTAAATCGGAAACCCTAAATCGGAAACCCTAAATCATTGGGTAAACTCTAAACCCTTGGATAAATCATAAACTCTAAATCAAAAACACTAAACACTAAAACCCTAAATCCTAAACCCTAAACCCTAAACCCTTGAGTGTTTTAGTGTTTAGTGTTTTTGATTTAGAGTTTAGGATTTATCAAACGGTTTAGGGTTTACCCAAAAGTTTAGGTTTAAGGATTAGGATTTAGGGTTTAGTGTTTTCCTAACGACGTTAAAAATATTTTTTGTAATTACTACTATTTTTTATTTTATTATTTTATTATTTTATTTTAAAACCATAATATAACTTGACAATATTTTGTTTCCTTTTATAAAAGATATCAAATTTAAAATAACACAATCCTATTGGTTGGTGAACGTAGAGGTTCACCGCATATTTCTTATCATAATCGTAGAAATAGTGTTACCTTCCTTGGCTTTAAACAAAACTGAGATCATAAATAATATTTGTGTTATTTTTAACTATATTACATATTTCATAAATAAAAATGAATGTAATTGGGAAATGTCCAAATTAAATTTATAGAAAATATAATCCAAAAATTTAAAAATTTCAATAATATTATTTATATATTAAAGCACTCTCGCATATTGAGAATGATACAAAATTTACTAACCAATCATGTGTCACTCCTCTAGAGATATCCACATCATTTATATGTCAAAAATTAAAATAAATACAAGAGAGATATTTCAAAACTTTTCCATCGCAGCCTAATCAAAGCGTCTTAATTAACCCAGATTAGACGGATGCTTGGTGGACAAGCGACTCTATAATTCAAGGACCCGGTTTAGCGATCTCAGTGCAAGCAGGTGGAATCATCTGTCCGGTGAGAACAGGCTTCATGTTAGCACATGCCCCCACAGCTGGTCCTTCTGGACCGTTGTGGACCAAGTTGATGTCAGCAAGAGCAACATTAGTGCAAGGTGTGCCTACGCTGCAGATTAATTTCACCGCAATCTTTCTCGCTGATGTGCCTTTAATGTTCTTGAAAGTCACGTCCGATAATTTCACTTTAGATGGTACCTACACATATATTAATAGAAGATATATTTATAAGTTCGATGTATATGATGTGACAAAATTTAATTTTGTTTTTTTTGTTATAATATTTGATTCGGTTACATACCCCAGCTTTGCAGTCGGCATACGGACAGTACTCTTGGTCGATGAGAACAGGAGTGCTAACATTGTCCATTGTGATATCCTCAAAAATAATGTTGGAGGCGATACCGGGGGGAGATCCAGGCCATGTCTTGATGCGAACACCATTACTGGTGTTCTTGATGAGGCATTTCCTCACGGTGACTCCTCTGACTGGTTGCTCATTAGGGTACCTTCCAAGACTTCCTACAGCAATGCCGTGTCCTGGTCCACATTCCACATTCTCAACAATGAGATTTTCAGTACCATCTCCTATGGAAACGCAGTCATCTCCGGTTTTAACCTTTGCCCCTATTAAGTTCACGCCAATGGACCTTCCGATGTGGATACCATCGGTGTTGAGACTCTCCGGAGGTGCATCAATACCAATATTCTCAAGAGTTACGTTCTTGCAGTTGAGAACGTTCATGTGGAAAAGTTTGCTGTTCGTTGATGTTATGCCGATAATTTTCGAGTTTGTTAGACCCGTGAATCGTATGTTCTGTTACCAAAAAGCATATATACTCATTTAAATATAGTTTATTATCATTAAAATTATAGCTAACGTAAGTGAATGTTCTTACAATGGGGAGAGAGTTGCACTTTCCAGTTTTGGCGCAGTCATTGGCCTTCCAGGCGAGTGAGCCTTGACCGTCGAAAATGGCTCCGTTTCCGTTCAAAGTGAAATCAGCAAGATTAGTAAAATCAACCCATCCAGAGTTAGGCTTAACGGCAGCGACCGTAGCTGGAGCTTTCATATTGCCACTCATTTCGAAAGTGACGGGACCCTTGCATGGACCTAAGAACTCACCAAATAGTCACCCTTTGGCACTGTAATCGTGCTCGGTCCTGGTGCTTCACATGCTGTTTTCCACACAGCCGTAAATGCCTATATTTAAAAACCATACGTAACTTAATAAAATAAATGAGAATAAAAACGTATAATACATGTAATATCAGATTTGGTACGTACCGCAGTGTCATCGGTTGTTCCGTCTCCTTTGGCTCCTGCTGCTTTAACGTCAAGTGATCCTGCGGCTCCTGCTGGTGCAGCTGCAAGGCCTCCTGCGGCTGCTGCTGGTGCTGTAGCTCCAACCGGTGCAGCTGCATTGCCTCCTCCGGGAACCGTAGCGCCAAGCGGTGCAGCTGCGCCGCTTCCTTTGGGTCCTGGATCAAGGGGTGCCCCGGTTGCTATTGTGTTGGAAATAACCACTACTAATACAAGAAGTACCGTCTTTGCTCTGCGCAAACCCACCATTTTTATTCTCTTTGATTTTGTCTTATTTATACTAGCTTTTTTTTTTGTTTTTGTTTTTGTTTTTTTTGTTTTTGGTTCTGATGATGAGACGAAAGTCCGTTTTATAGCAGCGCAGAAGGAAATTGAAAATCATGCGCGATATCCTTCTGACTTGGTGCGTTTTCTATAAATGGGGTGTTATTTATGTCAATATAACTTCCATTTTTTTCATATAGCTAAAAATATACGTAAACATGTTCTCTTTTTTTAACATGTAGTTAAGTATATATTTATTTACACATAAATATTTGAGAAATTCTCTTATATAGTCATTTTAGTTTAATTTCACAAAAAAAAGTTTTACTGAAGGGTATGCATTTATACCCTTAAGGTTAACTAATATAAGACTTATGGTATAGAGTCAAGGGGTTGGGTTTTGGGAATGAATTCAAAATTTTAAAAATAAAAAATAAATATTAAAAAGTTTCAAAATAAAAAAAGCTATTTTGGATATTTTTTTAGAACTATTTTTATGACAAACACTTAAAATGGCTATTTGAAAAAAATGTCATAAATATTTACATATATATTTTATTTAAATATACTTTCATCATAATTTTAAAACTTGTGTCTCATCTTAGAGTGAACAATATTCCAGTTTACGACTTGGTTTTTGTTCGGTTTTAGGGACGACAAAAGTTGAAATTTGGTTTACTTTGGTGCAAGTTATTTTGGTTTAGTTTGGCTTTTGTCTAAGTTATGTTCGAGTTTAGTTAAAATATGCTCAAAACATAAATAAATATTTATTATGTATGATATGTTCACATTTGGTTTCAATACTTGTTATTAAAAATATACTTTCGATTAAATGTGATTCTATGTAAGCACAATGTAGGGACCAAGTAGAATCTCTAATAGAATTCTGATCTTAGTTATTTGAGTTAATTTACAATGGTATGCCACTCATTAATGTAAGTTTTTTTTAATTTTTTATTTAAATCGCCTAGAATAGATACACTCCTATAATTATGGGAGTGCATCTTTTATTCTTCAATCAATTGTTTAATTCTTGAAAATAGTTGTAGGCAAAAATCCATATATGTTAATGTAACCGATTGTGCACATAAATATATTTCATACGATTTCCAAAATATGCAATTTTTGCATTAAAAAAGTTAGATCCAAAAATATTTAAACAAGTAAATAAAAACTATATTTTAGGTTCAATAAATATGTCATAGCTTGGATACGATTTGGGCTCAACACATGGATTCTCCTTTTCGTATTAAACGTTTTAGTATATGGATTTTGAGTTCCATTTAAATTTTCAAAAAATTAGGAATTATTTTCATAAAATTAACATTTGTAGATATCAAGTGTCTTGACCACTGGGAGACTAACAAATCTTTAAATGTTTGTTGTAAAAAAAATAACATTTGTAGATATTGGTCATTCAAAACATATAAAACAACTATTAAATAATGTTATAAAACACATTATACAAAATTTAATTATAAATTTATGTTATAAAATTAAATATTTAAAAATAGACAATCAAGCGCGGATCAAAATTTAATCTATACTATTAAAGCAGAATCTTTAATAGGATTATGCCTTTGAGTTTGTTACATAATTACCACTCCTATATTTATTAGTTATGTTATTAATTAATTAATTATTATCTAAATCTAAAAACGTATTATAACATTTAGAAATAAACGTATTATAGCATTTAGAAAGAAGCTGTTTCCATATATATTCTAATCTCCCTTATATTAAACTAATTAATACTTACTATAAACGAACCCATGAAAATGATATGCTTTACATGTTTCTTCTTCTCTTAAAAAAATTAACCATTCCACAAATGTGTGAATTAAGCGTGGCATATAATAAACTAGGATAAGATCCGCGTTTTGCGCATGGGTGAGATTAAAATTACAATATTAAAATGATATAAATATATATGCTAAATTTTAAATAAATCATGAATACTAAAATTGATTTTATTTTACATGCATTATAAATCACGAAAACTAACTGTGTAAGTTGAAAGTAACATGTCCATATATATTTAACAAAAAAAAAAAGAAACATGTCCATATTTACAGAAATTGTATAAAATCCTTGCTCTAGATATGGTTAATTTAACAATTATAAAAGTATGGAAAAATTTAATAATTTGTTTAAGAAATAAAAATTTGAAGTCCATATTCATTTTTGTTTTGTTTTTTCGCAGGAGGGTTTATATAATATCCCATTTGTTCATATTTAGCCTTGAAGCCAGGCTTTTCTGTTTCTTTCGCGGGGTAAATTACCTACACCCCAAACAACAGTTGCATAAATTGGTTAAGGTTTAAAGGCTTCTACATCCAGGTATGGGGTTCAAATTCCCGACTATGCAATTTTTTGCAGATTGCGCATTATAGGAGGTCCAGGTTTCAATTCCCGGAGAAAGCGATTTATTAAACAATTATGCAGACTATGGAAGAAACGCTTATAAGGGATCTTCAACATGGTGCAAGTAAAATCCGGCCAGACATAGGTCTTCGTAAGACAACTCAGGTGATGCAGTTAGGCGTAGATCCTCATAAGGCATGTAGTATTGTCGGTTGTCGAATATTCTATGTAATCTTTCTCATAATTGTAATATCATAATAAATCAGCGTTTAAAAAAAAATTTGAGTTCCAGAAATTATGTAAAACTTGAGCAACAGCACCATAAGGTACCACTTAATATGAACATACCTGTAAGCAGTGTAAAAATACATGACTTTTAGCACATGACATTATTTGTAAATACAAACTAATTATTAAAACCAGGTTAACTTACCCAATCCCCTTATTAAAGAGAGATGAATTTTGTGTGTCCTCAAACCATAAACTGGCTAACCAATTCTTTCTTCATGGTATCATGGATCATGTCTCTTTATCCCATTTAAATATAAAACAATATTAAAATGCTTACAAAATAACATATTAGAATACTTTGATAACAAAATTGAGTTGAAGAACAACTTACTTTGGAATCTACCAAAATCATTTCTAGGGTCTCTCCCACAGGACCCGAGTATTGCTTCCATGTTCGAATCACTTTCACTCTTATTTTCCACATTGATTTGTAAGGTTCCAAATCGTTGACAAAATCAAAACCAGCCATTTAAATCATAACAATGTTTGAAAACGTATATGTTTGGGAGGTGTGAAAAGAAGGGATCATAAAGGTTAGAAGGAACAAAGCATTTGTTTATATAGAAGAACCAAACAGAAGACCCCATTAGTGCAATAGGTGTAATAAGAAAATATAATATATGTAATTAACTATATATTACCATGGTCACATAAATACGCTGAAAGTTCAGCTACTCTTATGCACATATATAAAATAATTGATTTGGCATGATTTACTCAATTAACGATTTAAAACATTACTATGTTAGCGGTTACAGTAGATAATAAATATACCTTTTCCAAAATGGTATAGGAATCAATCCCATCTCTACAATGTGAAGCTGATAATCTCGCCATGAATTCCCACATTAAATTGATAATTTTGTTGATTGTGTAATTGCATATTTTAGAATCTCAGAAACTTGATTTACTCTGACAGTTGACATAAATATAGATGGGTTTATTATCATTTAAATGTATGTGTCTTTACTGCTTAAGACAAACTTAAACAAAGCTAAATCTTTATGGGATGATATCGTATGTTTCCTTTTTTGGTGGGTTGATTGACCCATACGAGATGGAAATTTTTAGGCCTGGGCATTCAGGGTCCCGATCGGATTTCGGTTTTATCCATTCGGGTTTTAGTTTTTCGGGTTTATCAAAATCAGCCTCATTCGGATTATATGAAAGTTCGGTTCGGGATCGGTTCGGGTTCTATCGGGTTCGGGTCGGGGTTAGTAAATCTTCAAAGAACCGGTACAACCCAATATACTTTCGGGTTTGGGTCCCAATCGGTTTTTCGGTTTAAAAATACCTAATTTTTACCTATTTTATAACCAAAATATGAGTAGAATCGGTTCTTCAGTTTTAAAATACCTGATTTGTACTTATTTTGTAACCAAAACTTAAGTAAAATCGATTCAAAAATAAGGAACATCAACTGTGATCATTCAAAATCAAACGAAAAGTAAACATATTTACTGATAAAAAAAACCAAATAAATAAAAGCATAAAACGAAAACGAAGTTCTCATGAAATGAGAAACATTGTTTAACGAAAACAAAATCTAAATCTAAATATTTCAAGATTCAACGGCTATCTTCAACCATCAAACTTCATGTAATAGAACCAGCAACCTTCATGTAATAGATAAGTATTTTAGATGTTCAATATTTTTTAGTGTATTTTGGATACATATTAAGAATTGAGATCATGTTTGGTACAAGATCTTTTCGAGGTTTTGAATGTTTCGGGTTCTATCGGATATCCATTTAGATTCGGGTTCGGTTCGGATAATACCCATAACCCGAAATACCACAAAACAAGATCCATTCGGTATTTATGTCGGGTTCGGATCGGTTCAGATTCATTTTTATCGGATCGGATTCAGTTCGGGTTCGGTTTATTTGCCCAGCCCTATAAATTTTCGTGGTGACCAAATGCGATGCCTAAAATATTGCACAGTCATTATGACTATTTAAAATATGATTATAAATAAATTATTCATTTAAATTTATGTATTGTCTTGACATACATTTATTCGCGAGTTTAAATTATAACTAGGTGTCTTCCTGCACCATGTGCAATAAAATTTTTTTTAAATCTAACTTATATTTAAAAATAAATTTTCTTAAATATTATAGATTTTACTATTTTCTTACTAATATTTAATATAGATTTCATATATATTAAATCAATTTGTATAAAACTAACAAAAATGATATAAAATTATATAATTATGAAAAATTTAGCCTAAACAATATTTATAAAGTTTGTAGATATATAAAAAACTAATGATCTTACGATTAGATATTTAAATTT
>NC_027752.1:43684560-43691975 GCF_000695525.1 Brassica oleracea var. oleracea | reverse complement strand
TAATTATACAAATTTGAAATATTATATATGAATATATTTATTTTATAGATGATGTATGAGCTATTACCATATTTTAAAAAAGTTTATCAAAAAGAAATATCAATATTAAATGTAATATATAAATTATTACCATATTCTAATAAGTTTGCCAAAAATATAAATCAACATTAAATTAAATTATCCATGTCATATTTTTCCGGAATCCATGTCATCAATTTCAATAGTCATGTCATATTTGTTTTGTGAAATTGATTGTATAGAATACATGTGGCAAAAATCACTTCGCAAATATAATCTAGTGGATATCACCTTCAGTTTTCAGTTGCTTGCATTCTAAGCATGAAAATGTTGCATGTTATATGAAACTTAAGAAGTTGACCCACATAAAGTAATTTATGCAAGACAATACATGACCGTAATTCATATTCATAGTTTCTTGACCTTAGATCATGTCCATATGATCATAATTCATAACAATGCATGTTGTGAAATCATCTGCTATTTTGCCTTCTCTTACGAAACTATGCTTGTGCAGGAATGGAAATGCTAAGCAACTATTAAAGTTCAACACAGTGATCACTTTATATGTGCTATTCATTGATATAAGTTAACAGAGTAGTGATCCCAGTGGTAGCTGAAAATCACATCTGAAAAACTCACGTATTATAGGAGGTTTATATTGTGTCATTGCATTTTCCGCATAAGAACATATCAATGGCATTCTTAGTAATTACTCTAGAAAAAAATGGGTATAAGTAAAATGAAGCTAAGGAGAGCTCTCAGGTTGACATGTCATCAAAATAGCATGCTTGTAAATATAGTACATATTAAATGTTACTTTTTTATTTTGATTCATCTTTAATAATAAAAGGATTATTCTGATGTTTTCTACTATTACACTTTATGATCATTCAACTACTAATAATATCACGTTTCATGTACATATATGTCAGACCATTATTTTTTACATAACACTATATAGATATAATCATTTTAAAATTTTATATGGAACTTTTTAAAAAGTTTCTGTACAGATACTACTCATATGAAGACGATTATTAAACTCTAAATTCTTTACTCTAATATTAAACATTAACCTTGAAAATCACTTCTCCCTAAACCCAATATGATGTACAAATAATCATCTAATTTAATACTTTAATAGTATAAAATATCTCTCAATTTTGGTATATTTTTAAAACAGCATATAGGAGTATGGTTAATATTTTAAATTTAATGTTAACTATTATCCTAACATTTAGGAATAACCAAATCATCGCCCTAACAATATTTTTGGTTTTCTTAAATGATACTCCCTCTGTTTCAAAAAGATACATATTCTAGAAAAAAAATTGTTTCTAAATACATTTTTTGTATTTCCAATGCTCTTTTTATCAACT
This sequence comes from Brassica oleracea var. oleracea, assembly GCF_000695525.1. Lineage (NCBI taxonomy): Eukaryota > Viridiplantae > Streptophyta > Magnoliopsida > Brassicales > Brassicaceae > Brassica > Brassica oleracea. Next base: position 43,690,575 of record NC_027752.1, on the reverse strand, counting down.
AATATTGACTAATTGTAAGTTTCAAGAAAATTAATTGCATTTTCTAAATTTTTATTGGTTTAAAATTATAGGAAATAGATAATCACAGAAAATTTTGCATTTAATATTGATATTTAATATGTTTTATTAATCTGTGTGAAAAAACTAAAACATGTATCATATTGAAACAGATGGAGTATAATAGAGCCAAAGCCTGTATTTTTAATATTTAAGTCCTAGAAAACTCAATACTTTGTTAGGAGTATATAGTAAAAATTTAAACACTTTTCTTAAAAAAACATTTAAACACGCTAACCCCAAACCAACTTAGCTAAAATCCTATATGTAGTACATAGAATCATCCCATTTAAAAAATGAGATAATAGAGCTATATAAAACGTCAACTGTATATATATATATATATATATATATATATATATAGTTTACGCACGTTAAAGTTTTATACACATAGAAGCAGTACACTTTCATATTTAAAGCACTTCAGGTTTGTTTATTATCTAATGGGTTGGACTGAAGGTATTTTTCAGGTTATGCCCAAATCAAAGCTCATTAATTTTCCTATATGTTTTGTTGCAAACGTATTATAAAACCCGTATAATACACTATATTAGTTTTTTTTTTGTTTAAAATACACTATATTTAGTTCTTTGTTTTTAATTACAAGTAAACAGAATTTAGGCTACACATTTTTAGTTTTTTAGTTTCATCGAATATTAAATTATGTAATGAGGAATATGCTTTGTATTGTATTTGTAAACATAATTTTTTGATATATATATTTAAGAATTTAATAAAATCAATACAACTAGAACATATAAACTCCTAAAAATTAATTTTGGAGTAGAAATATTTTGCGAAGATAAAAAAATCAATACTATTGTATATATTGGACATCAATAATTAACATAACTTCATCTCTACGAAAAAATATTATAAGGAAATAAATCTCGCACTTTGAAAGTGCGGATCAAAATCTGATAAATCAGAATGTTTGAATAATTAATGAAATAAGAATAATAATATGAATATTTATATGATCCAACATCAAATATTAGATATCCCTAATTATTTAATATAAAATGGCCTCTAAAACACTACCTTGATCTTCTTTAGATCAAGGCTGGCCTGGCGCCACAAAGAAACGGTCAACGTTACTTAGACCACCACCATCGGGGGACTCTTAACCCAGTTTCAAAACAAAAGCCCAATAAAAATAAATAAAAAGGGATAAAAATGAGAGAACCGGTGTTTAATTTGGGTCTTTTGGAGTCGGTAAGGACCCTTACGTGTCACTTGATGAATGGAACTCCCATTTATGTCTCTCTCTCTCTCTTTCGTCGGGGCAAGAAAGCCGAAATCACTTCTTGTCTCTTCCTCCCCAAATCTCGATCACTCCTTCTCTGTCGATTTTGATCTCCATCTTCGCTGGCGTCAGGATTGTTATTACAAAGGCGATCCAATCTCGATCACTCCATCTTCTCTGTCTGGATTCAAAGCCGATTATGTTTTGTTTCACCGAAGAACCTCAAAAGAAGAAGGAAAGATAGAGAAAGATATAGAAAGAGAAGAATTCAAAGATGAATTCAAAGACGATTTCTCGTTGGACCCTGTAAGTGAAGAAAGCTCTCACCTTTTATCTTCGAATGGATCTATGAAAGGAATGTTCTTTATTAGTGTTTAGACTTGTTTTGTTGTTGCATGCATCATCGAGCTCGTTGGGTCTTGCTTAGTTCTTGAGTTTGTGTATGGTTTTGTTCTTTACCAATTGGGTATAGAATGGATTTATCAAAGATTTGTTCATTATCAGTGTTTATTAATTTGATTAGTTTGATTGGTTATAATCTCACTTTTAAATCTTTTGCTCTCTGATAGGTTTTAAACACAGTAGCGAGCACTTCTCTGCTTCGTGGTTCTATGAGGCAACATGGTTTCACTCAACTATACATTCGGGTTAGGTCCTCTCAAGCTGCTCAACAAAGGTTCGTGTGAGTTTTACTTTTACAAGCTTGAATTTAGTTAGTGTATGTTATGGTAGTGAACATTTAGTTTAGCTAAGACCCGTTTCTTAGTCTTGGTTCCATTTTTTGGAAGCAGGCTCTCGTCTAAGGCCATGTAGAGTGAAATGGGAAGACAATAACCACATCACAGACAATAACCAAACGGGAAGACAACAAGGAGGAGGTAATTTGTTTCTTCTAGACTCTGTATGCTAATGTTCGGTTTAGTTTGTTTGAGTTTGACTGCAATGTCTTGTGTGTGCTAGTCGTATGATAAGTAATTATTTGGCTTAACTTAACTTAGTTTGTCGGTTTAGTTTGTTTGAGTTTCAATGCAATGCAAGATTTTAGTTGTTGAAGTAACTTAATGCTTTGTTTGAGTTTCAATGCAATGCAAGTACACTTATCTTTTAATGCTTTGTTAGATAGGTTGGAAATTAAATGGACTTTCGTCTGATGGTATTTGTTAGTTGTGTTGATGTTATTAACATTTGGTGGTTGTGGAATTAAAGGGACTTTAGTATCGTTGATGTGATTAACATTTGGTGGTTGTGCCATTAAAATCTGTCTAACTTAAACTTGCCTTTAAAATCTGTCTAACTTGTTTAAACAAGTTAATTCTTTCTCCTTCGCTATTTCATTCTCCTTTTCTATTTCCTGCGAATCCATAAACAATTTTATGGATTCATATTCTCATTCTTCTAGCTTTATAGACCTCTTAAACAATCAACAACAAAACACTCAACCTAGTATACAACTCTCTGCCTCAAATATCTCTGTCTTTTGTACACAATGGACTGAAGATGCACACTTGGAAGCTCACACTGTGGAAGACCGCAAAGAGATACGGAAGTGGACACCAACAGAGGACGTTGTGCTTATCAGTGCTTGGTTGAACACTTCAAAGGATCCGGTTGTTGGTAATGAGCAAAAAGCAATTGCTTTTTGGAAACGAATTGCGTCTTATGTTGCAGCAAGTCCAAAGCTTGCTGGTTTGCAAAAGAGAGAGGCAAGTCACTGCAAACAAAGGTGGGGAAAAATTAATGAGGGCATATCTAAGTTTGTAGGCTGTTATGATGCTGCAACAAAAGAGAAATCAAGTGGCCAGAATGAGACTGATGTGATGAAAATGGCTCATGAGATTTTCTTCAATGATTACAAGGTGAAGTTCACACTTGAGCATGCATGGTTGGAGCTTCACCATGATCAGAAATGGTGTGGAGCTTCAACTACTAAAGATAAAGTGCAGTCAAGAAGAAGGAAGCTAGATGACCAATCTGCTCAGTCATCAACCTATGTGCCAGGAGAGGAAGATCAATCCGCAAAGCCTGTTGGTGTTAAAGCAACAAAGGCGGAAGCTAAAAGTTCTGTGAGCAAGCCGATTTTGGAAGAGGAAAGAAGGGAGTTTCAGAGCATGTGGGAGATTAGGCAGAAGGACTTTCCTTTGAAGGAGAAGCTGAACAAGCAGAAATTGCTTGACAGCCTAATTGCCAAGACTGAGCCACTTAGTGAACTAGAACTTGCTTTGAAAAATAAGCTAATTTCAGTGTTAGTTTATGGATGTTTAATGCTTATGCTTTGTGTTTCTCTTAATGCTTTTGGTCAGTGTCTGATGTTTAATGCTTATGCTTTGTGTTTCTCGAGTCTGTAAGATTATGGTCTTTCTTAATTAATGCAAAAATATTAGCGTTAATCCGCTCAGTTTTAATGTGGTTAAATGTTTATTTACATGTCTGATTGTGTAGTTTTGGTACCAATGCAGACAAAACCCGAGATCACTGTCTTGTTAGAGTTGTGTCTGCTTGTGTTCCACCATAATTTCTTCATTCATGATCACTGTCTTGTTTATTTACATGTCTGATTGTTGTTGTATTGGTGTATCTCGTGTTGTCTTGGTCGTCTGATGTATCTTTTGCTCTCTTTGTTTTTATTGCAGGTGGAAGCGTGTTGTCTTGGTCTGTGGTGGTCTGATGTATTGTGACAAAAGAAGATAATATGTTCCTTGTGACAGAAGAAGACAATATGTTGTACCAAAAAACTTGTTGTATTGTGTATCTCGTGACAATATGTTGTATTGTGTATCTCGTGACAATATGTTGTATTGTGTATCTCGTGACAATATGTTGTATTGTGTATCTCGTGACAATATGTTGTATTGTGTATCTCGTGACAATATGTTGTATTGTGTATCTCGTGACAATATGTTGTATTGTGTATCTCGTGACAATATGTTGTATTGTGTATCTCGTGACAATATGTTGTATTGTGTATCTCGTGACAATATGTTGTATTGTGTATCTCGTGACAATATGTTGTATTGTGTATCTCGTGACAACTTGCTGTATTGTGTCTCATGTTTTCTTTATAAGTTGTACCAAACCTTAATGTTTTCTTTATAAAAACAACAATACGAGAGAGAGCAAAAGCAAATGCAAAGCTATTGTTACTTCTTTTTATTTTTCTCCAAAGCTATAAGATTTTGTTTCTTCACATTTTTCTTCTCATTTCTTTCTTAGCATTTTCTAAATGGCAGCTTCTTCTTCAAATATAATTTCGACCAAATTTTCGATCAACAATTCGAAAATCCTCTCATTCATCATGGTAATCATCAAGAAGCGGCTAAGTAAAAAAAAACGAGCTTATATTGAAAGGCAACGTGAACAAGGGCAACATACCCTTCTCAAATATTCCGACTCCGTTTTCGAATGAACAAATCCTTGTTCATGCGTATTGTTGATCAACTCTCCGCTGAAATCTCATACTTTCAACAAAGAAGAGATGCTACTGGAAGGTTCAGTCACTCTCTGTTACAAAAGGCAACGGCAGCAATTCATATGATGGCATATGGTTGCCCAACTGATGCGGTTGATGAGTACCTCCGACTTGGTGAGACCACCGCGCTTTTATGCTTGGAACATTTTGTTGAAGGAATCATAAATTTATTTGGATATGAGTATCTAAGAAGACCACACCAGAAGATCTTCAACGACTACTCGATATTGGAGAGATACGCGGATTTCTGGGGATGATAAGAAGCATTGATTGTATGCATTGGGAGTGAAAGAATTGTCCGACCGCATGGAAAGGTCAATATACACGTGGATCAGGAAAGCCAACAATTGTTTTAGAGGTTGTAGCTTCACATGATCTCTGGATATTGCATGCGTTTTTTGGACCTCCAGATACATTAAACGATATCAATATTCTTGATCGATCACTAGTTTTTTATGATATATTACAAAGTCGAGCTCCAAAAGTGAATTACATTGTCAACGGATACGAGTACCATTTGGCTTACTATCTCACATATGGTATTTATCCAAAATGAGCTACTTTTGTCCAATCTATTCCACTTCCACAAGGTCTGAAAGCATCCTTATTTGCTACATATCAAGAAGGTATACGTAAAGATGTCGAGCGTGCTTTTGGGGTCTTGCAAACTCGATTTGCCATGGTAAAAAATCCAGCTCTTTTGTGGGATAAAATAAAAATTGGAAAGATAATGAGAGCATGTATCATTCTGCATAATATGATAGTAGAAGACGAACGAGATGGGTACACTCAGTTTCATGTATCAGTTTTCGCACAACTGGAATCAAACCAAAGTTCACAAGTATATTTCACGTATTCTACATATATGCCTTCAAATCTCGGCAATATGATGAGCATTCGGAATCGAGTTTGTGATAAAACAATACATCAACAATTGAAAGATGATTTGATTGAGAATATATGGCAAAAATTTGGAACAAATCAAGATTTCAACTAATCAGCTTTTTCTCGTTTACGATTTGTATTTGTATTTTTAATATGCTCTTATGTCATTTTTATTAAAAAAATTTATGTATGTTTTTCTTTAATGTTATGATATCCAATCATTCAACTTAAAAAAAATCATTTAATGTTATGATATCCAATTATTCAACTTAAAAAAAAAATCCTTTAATGTTATGATATTCAATCATTCAACTTAAAAAAAAAAATTCTTTAATGTTATGATATCCAATCATTCAACTTA
>NC_027752.1:43679972-43684267 GCF_000695525.1 Brassica oleracea var. oleracea | reverse complement strand
ATGATCTGGCTCAGCTCAGCTCGTTTTTTCATGAGCACGATCTCTATATTTTAAGCTCATTTAATAAATTAGTTTAATGATCAAGCTTAAATTAGATCACGAGTTATATGAATGATCTTTAATGAACATGAGCTGACTCATGAGTTTGTTCATTTTTTATTTACAATAATATATAATATATTTTATATATTATATTTGGATAATTTCTATTTTTTTATGTAAAATAGAGATAATTTCTATATTTATTATATTTATCTTCTAAAATTAAAATGTCAAACCAAATCTTCTTAAAAGATAATATCTATATTAATCATAGTGATCTTCTAAAATTAAAATGTAAAACATACATATAAGACATTGAAGATGAATTGGCTCAAAACTCTCACGAAGAATAGGGTGCACTAAGATACATTAAGATATTCAATAGGGTCCCTTTAAGCTTGGAGTTAACCAACATTGAAGATATAAGAACTAAGATATTCTTTTTTGGCTCAAAACTCCCATGATTCGAATCATACATTAAGTACTACTCAATATTAGTCACTCTTTAGCTGGTAAACTCCAAGCTTAAAGGGACTATTACCTATTTATATTCTGTAAAAAAACTTAGATATTATTTAATATTCCATCTAATGGAATCATCTCCACCAGAGCGGATGGATGCATGGTGGACAAGCGACTTTACTTTTTATCCGGTTTACATTCTTCGGTGCAAGCCGCTGGAATCATTTTCCCGGTGACAGTAGGCTTGACGTTAGAACATGCCGAGACAGCTGCTCCCTCTTTACCAGTGCTGACCAAGTTTATGTCAGCCAAAGCAACATTCTTGCAAGGACAGCCTGGGCTGCAGTTTAATTGCACAGCAATCTTTGTTGATGATGTGCCCCTAATGTTCTTGAAGCTCAGGTTCTCCAACTGCACCTTTGATGGCTGCACATATATTTAATTAAATAGAGATTTTAAAATGCTTGGTCAAATATTCACTATAAATGCGTTTTGAATATACCAAAGATTTTGATTCAGTTACATACCCCTGATTTGCATTTGCCATGAGGGCAGTACACTTGGTCGACGAGAATGGGCAAGCTAACATTATCCATGGTGATATCTTCAAAAAGAGCGCCGGAGACGAGACCAGGGGGAGATCCAGGCCATGTTTTGATACGAACACCATTATCGGTATGCTTGACGATGCATTTACGAATGGTGATTCCTTTCACTGGTTCCTCATTTGGGTACTTTCCAAGACTTCCGATGGAAAGACCGTGTCCTGGTCCACATTCTACGCCCTCCACAAGTAAATTTTCAGTACCGCCTCCAATGGAAATGCAGTCATCTCCGGTTTTGATCTTTGACCCTCTTATGGTGACACCTACGGACTTTCCGACGTGGATACCATCGGTGTTGAGACTCTCAGCAGGTGCGTCAATATGAACATCTTGAAGAGTTACGTTGGTGCATTGATGGATGTTCATGTGGAATAGCTTGCTGTTTGTTGATGTTATGCCGCTAATTCTTGAGTTATCGAGTTGCGTAAGTCGGATGTTCTGTTACCAAACCACACACACATGCATACTTGGTAAATGAATATTAAAAAGTAAGTCAAAATCTAGTGATTAAAAAAAAACATTTTAAACCTAGTTGAAAATGCTTACGATGGGGAGATTGTTGCATTTGCCGGTCTGTTTGCAGTCATTGACCTTCCAAGCCACTGAGCCTTGACCGTCAAAAATGGCTCCGTTTCCAATCAAATTGAAATCCTTGAGTTTTCTGAAATTAACCCATCCACTATGTGGTTTTCGGGTGGTGACAGCAGATGGAGCCTTAAGATTGCCATGCATTTCGAAAGTGATAGGACTTTTGCTTGGACCTTCGAGTAGTAATTCTTCCACCAAGTAGTCACCCTTTGGCACTGTAATCGTTGTTGGTGTTGTTGCTTCAATAGCTTTTTTCCATACTGCCATAAATGCCTATAATACCATATCGAACTGCACCACATTATTCTTACGTAAAAGCCATAATAGAGGGAAGAAAAACTTATATAATGTAAAAAGATTTGGTATACGTACCGCAGTGTCATCGGTTTTGCCGTCTCCTTTAGCTCCAGATGCTTTAACATCAATTGATGGACCGCTTGGGCCTTTGAGTCCCAACTTATCACCAATAGGTGCAACAGCTCCTTTGATTTTACCTGATGCAGCAGAGGCAGCAGAAGCGGCAGATGCAGCTGAGGCAGCAGATGCATTGGATGCAGCTGATGCAACAGATGCAGCAGCTCCTTTGACTTTTTTGGCTACTTTAGAACCAACTGATTCTTCTTTATCTTCTTTCTTATCATCTTTTTTATCACCTTTCTCACCTTTAGCATCTTTTTTATCACCTTTGTCGTCTTCATGTAAGTTTCTTTGGACTCCAACATCTTGTTCTTTGAGATCCTTGGCAGCGTTTGCTATTGAGATGGCCATAACCACTAGTAGTACAAAAAACAACGCCTTAAGTCGCAAGCCCACCATCTTTTATTGTAGTTAATTTACCTTATTGATACTTATAATTTTTTTTTTAGCTTCTTTTTATGTTTATCCTCTTTTTGTGTTTTGTTTTTGTTTTCTGATTTGTTCTGGTGAGTCGAGAGCTCGGTTTATAGAGGAGCACAAGGAGTCTGAAAACCACAAACTAAACATAGTATCGAGTAACATGTTGAGATAAGAGAATTATGCACGATCCTATTGACTTGGTGCGTTTTCTATTTATGGAGTTATATATATACAAATGAAGGATTTGCGGACGATGATGAAGACTAGTTAATAGGCTTAGACTATACGACAATTAAGTAAATGGGACCAAACGTGAAGAATAGTTGATGGGCTTCGTGAACGATGGAATAGTACCGTTTTATTTCAGACTATACTAGAAAACCCCCTAAAAGACAAACGTGGAGAGCGGCGTTAGTGTCTATTACACTCAAAGGGGAAGAAGGATCGTCTCTTTCGTTCATTCCACAAAACTTCTTGAAGTCTTGTTATGTATGGTGTGGTAGCCAAAACCCACCTTCTCGGCTTTCTTTACATGTTAGATAGCATTGGTAGGATTGATTCTAGTTTTTGACCATACCTAGTTATATCATTCAACACCTGAGCTAAGAGCTGGGAACCCTAAGACACTAAGGAATGAAATCATTAGAGAGAGACTAGGGTTTCATTATTTTTGAGGTACGTTGAATCTGATATGTATTTGAAAGTGATTCAAGATTCCCAGTGATGAAAGTTTTAGTAATCTGGAACGGTGAGAAAATGGGGCTCCCTCTTTGGAAATTTTCCCATGGAGGTTTTAGAGGAACCATTGTTGTAGATTCTTGGCAACTTCTGAAGGTTTCTGTACCGCCTGTTGAAATAAAAGTTGGTTCTTTTTACTGTCTATTGTGATCCTGAGACATTGAAGTCGTCGAATTCATTTTTCTATTTATTATTTGTTATAGGTACTTTTATTACTGTTATTAACTTATTATTACGGTTGCTATATTCTGATCAGGTTGTGAGACGATCACGGTGAGATTTTTTTTTTAAAAACATCACATACAGTGGCTATTACGCGTCTTACCATTAACCAACACGCTGTGGAAACAAGCGCAGTAAAAAATACAAGCGACAACAGATGATCTAGAAAGCCGTATGCTCACGAATCACGATGCCATCAACATGACAACATATGGCGGGACTGATATTTATTGGAGCGTGGGAAGCAGTTGGTTTAGCTGGTAATAATCCGGTTCAATGTTATACATCTCTTTTCGCTTGCATATAACCTGTAAATTATTGGTCGCATACTCGCAGACAGAACATAAACTTTGTTGTTTTCATTACTAATCCGGTTCGTTAATAAAGATAATTGTTTTGTTTGAAATAATTCGGTTCAGTGTGTAACTCCCTATATATTGTTCCTCACCTGCTATGCTAAGCTTCAGTACTGTGAACATAAATTTACTTCAAAGTTTCGATAGTCGTCTACTTTTACAATAAATACTCCCTCCGTTTCGATTTAATTGTCGTTGTATGAAAAAAAATTCTTTTCCAACATAAATGTTTTTTTAGAGTTTCAATGCAAAATTTATTAATAAAATTGTCTATTTTATTTTTCTATTAGTTGAAAAATAGTTAGGTGTATATGTTTTCTTAATCCGTGTGCATAAAGTTAAAACGATAATTAAAATAAAACGGAATGAATAATAAACAAGGCCACTTGCGTAATTGTTGATGGTGAATTCGATTCTCGTAAAAACAGTACTTACAAAAGTTTGT
>NC_027752.1:43657472-43669972 GCF_000695525.1 Brassica oleracea var. oleracea | reverse complement strand
TGAATTTTGTTTTGTTTACCAGTTTTATATTTTTGTTGTTTTGAAGAATTAGTATTGAGAAGAACCATTTACTATAAGTAAGAAAAAAAAAAGAATTGAAATGGTTATAAATGTCGTCAGCGAAGAGCAGGTGACTGAGAGTTTATTTCATCGCTTTCAAGTTTATTCCCAGATCGGAAAATGTATGGGCCTATCAAGTTGCAAAACAGGACTTTTGGGCTGTAAACCCAATTTAAATTTCTAATGAAAAATTATGGTTGAGAGAAAAAAAAAGGTTATAAATGAGAAAACATGAAGATCACAAATTGATGATATCAAGTAAAACAAAGCAAAGGAAAGAAACTTTGACATTTACCATCACAGAAAATGGATCTTGTTTGTTTTGTTGGTCTTTAGTTTTGCTCTCAAAATTAGAAACCCTATCTTTTATATACTTTTAACATAAGAAGTAGAAGAAGAATAAGACCATCAAGAGGGGTTAAGCATACAAACCATTGGACTCCCTCCTTGTTGTACACTTTTTTTTTGGCTCATCTTCTCCCTCAAGTCCCAACATTTTCTTTTTATTCAAGCGTTCTTACCAGTTTCTTTAAGAGAGTTGAGTCTGCGAAGTCTCTGGTCAAGTTCTGCCAGCACCGCCGGTTCCTGCTTCTTCCTCTGCTTTGATATTGTGTTGGTTGTCATGGATCCAATTTTCTCAAACGCCACCTGTAACCAAAAAAATATATGTTATTGGATTATGAATCTTCAACATATAATAAACTATTTGGATTAGTTATATGGCTTACCGTCAATAATTCATCAGGGTCAAAGAGCTGGTGAGAGGTGGTCTGTATTATGTTGATCACATCACCGACCTGGTGAGTCATAAGCAGCTCGTTTTCTTTCATCTGCCAAATAAAAACAGAGATCAGTAAAATGATACTTAATCTTCAAGAGGATGCTGATCCAGAGAGAGAGAAGTAAGAACCTTGAATATTGCCAAAGCTGCATGAAAAAGAACCTTTGCTCCTTCATAGAAAAGTACATCCCACACTCTTAGAGTTGTCTGCAAACAAAAAGTTATCTGTTTACTTAATAAAAGCAAAGCTTAGAAAGCCAAAGAATGTAACATAAATGTTTGTTTTTTTTTTGTAAGAACCTCAGAAGGCAAGCTTTTGGAGAAGAGGCATAGAAACCACTCTGTGGCTACAAGGGAGACATCAAAGCCCATATCGTCAAGATGACTAGCTATTCTGCAAACAATAAACAACAAGAGTTTGATCAGCTGATGAAAGCTCAGCGACCAAGAACTAAGGAAGACATACCGAGGACACTTTTGGGCGAGCAGATCTTTGAAAACCCGCTGCTCAACATGGCATCCAGACAAGTTGGTTGTGTAGCAGTCACGGACCAATACGTTTTCCAAAAGCACTGCTAGCATCCAGAACGCGTCTTCTTCTGTCTTCATCACAAGCAATAGTAACGCTGCAACGTAGTTTAGCCCCTACCACACAAAAAAAAAAAAAAAACATCATTGATTAAGATCAAATAACCCAATCCAATAGAGATAGTGGAGACGGGAAGAGGATGAGTGGGTGTTTACCTGACAATAGCCAACATCAGAGTCGCGAAAAGAATAGCCAACAAGCACACGTCGTAGAGCAGCATGACCTTCTGGAGTGTCCAACCACGGATGCCCTGGGAAAGTCCGTGGCAAATCCTACAAAAAGTGTATACACAAAGTCAAAGTCAAAACGATTAAAAGATCCGAAGAGGTTGCACTATAAGATAATTGGAATCAACTTATCATCTCACATATTCCCAAATAACGATCAACCAAACAGTAATAGCAGAAGAAAGGCTCAGCTGTACACAAGAAGAGATAGGCTTTGATAGAGTTTCCAACAGTAATTGTCTGAACACAAAGAGTGAACCAACAGACAGACCAAAACAATCCTAATACAAAGGATCAACGAGAATCAAATCCTAGATTCTCTTGAACAACAAACCCAATCAAACAAATCAGCCAAAGAACTCATAAAACACAAACAATAAGATTAAAAATTTCATAAAAATCGAGACTTTTTTTTGGATAAGAAAGATCAAAAAAAAAACTCACATGATCAATCTGCAGCGTAGCAGGCGTAACCTTCCCATCAACAGCCTTACTCAAATCACTATAATAACTCTCCGGGACAGTAGACTTCTTCTTCGCAGCACCAGAGAGAGAGAACCAAACCTTAGGCCTCAACACAGGAGGGATCCCTTTCCTAACCAACCTCTTCAACGTAATGGCATTCGTCAGAGTCGAGATCTTGAGAGACGTCTTCTTCAAGGCGATACCGTCGCCGATCAAGAGAATCTCGGGCTGGAGATACCAGTTAGCTCCTTTGCTCGCTTCCAGAGCCCACCACACCCGCCCCTGGTTCCTCACCTTCTCTCGAACTTCGTTCAGGACGTTCACGTCGTCGACATTGCCTTCCACCGTGAACCCGTACAGGTCCTGGAACTTCACGACGATGTTGGCTCGTCGGGCGTGGATGCTCGGGCGGAGGATGGGGATCTGCGATTGGAGCTCCATCGTTAGGTCTCGCCTGTTTTGGATCCCAAACATCTTTTTGGGCTTTTTTTTTGGCTGTCGGAATTTTCGTCGGTGTTTTTCAGACCAAAGCACGAGCCTCTCTCAGACCAAACTTTCGATGTGTCCTTTTTTTTTAATGTTGTCACGATATCGCCTTGAAGCTTTCTCTCTCTCTCTCTCGACCTGATCTTTCTCCTCTATGCAGTTAAATTAATTTCGTGAATTTAAAAATTCAGAAACAGAAAAGAAGAAGCCAAAAGAGAACAAAAGATTTTTTTTTTCGATCTCGTGAGGAGGAACGACACTAAAAATGGAAAGACAGGTGATGGAATCACGACCTTTAAATAAATAGGAAATTTTATTAACGGAAGGAAATGGAAATTCCAGAGGAGCGTTGAATTGAAATCACGCGTCTCTCGGTGTCCAACAGAGAAAGAATGATTGAGAGGAGGAGGTAAGAGGAGAGATTATCTAGAGATTAAAGTGGGGGTTGAATCTGGAAGCTCGTATTTTTATTGGGGTGGTTTTTATAATTTAATGATGATAATGATTTTGGAACGTTGGGGTTTGAATCGAAAGCTTGGATTTTTATGGGGTTATTGTATAATTTGATGAAGATATTTTGAAACGTTGGAGAAGAGTTGTTAATGACTTGGGTTTAACTTTTGAATCATGGCAATATTATGAATTTATCCATTATTTTTTAGTAGAGGACAAATTTGGCCTTGAACGTTTGTCTGGTCTTAGCTATGTCCTTGTCTGAGTGAGGACATTTATAAATGAGACAAGAGATACTATTGTTTAAAGTTAATAAACCCAATAAATATTGTCCTTTTTATACGTTCGATTGATTTCATTTTTACTTCAAATGTGAAAGTTAATTTTAATGACAACGTTGTCATATTTGGTCGTTTTTGTATCATTCCGACTTGTCATATATAGAAATGTTTAAACGAATTGATTTGGTTATCTATGTCACTAAAGTTTACTTACTTTTTTCGTCACACATCCATTCAGAACTCCAAAGTTAAGAGTATTTGAGGGTAAGTAAACAAGACTTTCGGGCATTGAAAAATTAACGCACCGACTGTTGAAACAGAATGAGGTCCTTAGACCAAGAGAGCGGGAGTGGGTGACTCATTAGCCGTGGACGGACGGGACATTACAAGTGATATCAGAGTTGGTTAGCCATCTCGGTTCTGACCCGAGAGGTGTCTTGAGACTTGGCGGGGGGCGCAACGTCTAACGAGGACGTTGCTTTCTTTGAGAGAGGATAAATTGTAACATTCCGAATAGTGATATATATGGAACGGCTTAAGAAAATTGATTTGACTATCTATGTCACAAAAATTGACTTACTTTTTCCGTCACACATCTATTTAGAACTCCAAAGTTAAGTGTGCTTGGACTGGAATAGTGAAATGACGGGTGACCTATCGGAAAGTGATTCGCGATACCGTGCGAATGAGGCCAAAGAACGGAAAAATGTCGGGTGATGATTGAAAAGTCACTAAACAATGATTTCATGCCTTCCAAAAATTAACGCACCTACCATTTAAAACGAAATAGGATCCACTGGCTGAGAGAGCGGGTGTGGATGGGCCATTAACCGTGAGACGGAGCAATATAGTTTTCTTTCCATCTGGGCCATATACATTCCTACTTAGAGCTACATGATCCACTCGAATATGTGTTTAGCTGATCAACATAAGCAGTTCAAAGCTTTCCTTCTTAGCAAAAAAAAAAGTTCAAAGCTTTCCTTGGAGTTGTATATATTATGCTTCGCATGGCATCAATACTTGTGGAGCTAATGATTGTGTATTCGAAGATTCAAAATATTTATTTGAAATCGTGCATGCGTTAAAACAACTTTTAAACGTAAGACGGCAAAAACGTGCTGAAGTGCCCATGTAGCCTGTGTATATAATTATATTGAAAAAAATTAAGGTGCAACGAATGAGAACGACACGTACATTTTTTTTACGATAAACTTTATAATATATAATTAGATCATAATCTCATCGGGGGTTAAGATATGGTATGCCATAATTGAAATTATTTAATCAGATATGCTTTAAAGATACGTGAGTTCACGACACCACTAGCCTTGGCCCTTGATCATAGCTTTGCATTTCGAAGTCTAACCATTGTTAATCCCTCCCCATTCGTTTTGACAATATAAATTATGTATTCATTTTGTTAATCAGACCATTAAAATGAAAAACTCTAGCTATTACGTAAAAACACTATATATTGGATACATCTGCAAAAAATTTAGATATGTTATTGATGATATGCACAGAATTATGGACTCGCTACGTCATTCATTAAAATTTGCCGGCAGGACGCAAGACAACCTCACCATTACTAAAATTTAATAATGCCACTGCATAGAGGATATATATATATATATATATATATATTCTATGCGACTATCGGGGTTTATATACACCAAAATGGGCTTCTATAAATAATCTAGGGGAGTTATTGGAACATGAATTTCTGTGAAATTTGATGATTTTAATAGTTGAGAGGATTTTACAAGTTAACTAGATTTAACAAATTTTATCAAATACTTTTAAATAGATTTTCATTACTTGTGTATAGAATTCAATTGATTGTTATTTATTTTTAAAGTAAGAAATTAATGGTGGTAGAAAAAAAGGGAAAGAAAATCATTTTAATTAAGGCAATTCTTAAACAACTTTAAAAAAGTTTTTGTCACAAAAAAGATCTCAAGAAATAAAATGACCAAAAAATCGATTTCTACTTCTTACTTTATATATATAAATAATAAAAAAAAAATTTATATAATTTCGAAATATATGTTTTAAATTTGAATTTTTGTAAAAAAAATTTGAATTATTATTTTTGAAATGTTTAATTAAAAAATACGAAAATGCATTTTAAAACTATTTTTACAATTTTTATTTTAATTTTTAATATTTTTTTCTATTTTTTTAAGTTATGAATTGTATTATGTTAAAATTGTGATTTGTATATTATTTCATTCTTCAATTTGATTTTTTGTATGTGAGTGTATTTTATTACATTGATTTCAAAAATCTTATGGGTATAGATGATATTCTCAAAGTTGAGTACTATGAGTAAAAACAAAGAAAATTTACATCCCAATAACAATAAATTTTAATAGAATCTTAAAATCAATGAAAACTAAACTTTTCCAATAACAAAAGATTTTGAATGGAATTTTAAAATCATCACTACAATAACAATGTATTATATTTAGATTTTAAAAATTCACAAACCAATAAAAATGAAATCTCAAAATTTAATAACTCCTCTAAAATTCTTTGCCCAATAACACTCCCCTTAGTCTCAAGGCTTAATAAATAGCAGCTAGTTCACTTTAACTTATACAATCTCATGCCTTCAGATAAACACCAACGCAATATATATAGGAAGACTTTGGAATAATTGTGTATTTTGATTTAGGGAGAAGTGCTGAACAAGAAAGACAATAATACAACGAAACATCTTTATCTCCGGCTCGATTTGAACTCTATAGCTGGATATGTTGTATCATTGTAACCTGAGGGATTATAGTACTGTATATTTGTTGTTAACGTTTCCTCGAATAAGCACTTTTCCTACTGGATCAGACGCAAGATTATTGGGCCTAGAACAACCGTTGGCCCATCTCATCAACACACTAATCCGGTTTATTTCATCTGGTTCTCTCATACCAGAAATCACTGAAACCACCCTGTATATCTCACAAATAAAAACGATTATTATTTTATTATGAATATTTCAAATGTTGATAAAAAATTTAAAATATTTTATTTGAAATAATCTGAATGATTTTTCAGTATTTAAAATACCTATCTAATAAATAATACATGTTTGTTTTATTTAGCAGATATTATAGTTGACAATGAGTTGCTCTTAATAAAATAGTTTTGATCTATTGTTTATTCAGTCAAATTGATGTAAGTTGAGTATGTTGTTAGGGGTGCATCTTTGAAAGTGACCCGTAAACCACCAAAATAGAAAATATGATTTCAAAGAATATTTATAGAACAAATATATTTCTATGTACAATATATATTTGTAAATTAGTTTTTTTTTTGTTTTGTTTTGAGTTATCAGGTTAAAAATGTGTGTGAATGGCCAAAATATAATATCTTTAATAAACAATTATCTTTAATCATAAACTAACATAACATATCTAAAATATAAATTTGTATAAATATTTTTTTTGAACGAATGTTAAATTTTATTCAATTAAAACATGTTGTACAAATGCATCTTTTTTCCTATTGGTTTTTAGTGATCTTTTTTCCTATTGTTCAAAGAATCAAAGAATATAAACTTTTAAAAACAATAAATGAGCTATCCAACTCTTATAAATTTACGATGGGTCTTGTCTCGCCTCAAACCAAGTAATGAGCCCCTTCTCGAGATGCTTGTCACATAAACCTTAAACCGATAGGAGCCGTAGCCTAACTGTTTTATCCACAAATTTTATCAGGCAGCTGACATCTCGTGGTATCTCTCACCATAGCGGCGTGAGATGCACTCTTTCCATATAGTGTGCACTGTTGCTTGAAACACATACCTGACTAGGATAGTCTTAGTAGGAGTAAGTGGTGGATTGGAGATAATCTCAACAATTTCACTCCAAACCATTGTGAAAGCTTCCTGCAAACCATTGTAGCTACAGGCCTACAACTGAATTTGTAAAAATATTAATCAAGTAAAACATTTGATTGTAATTTTTTTTTTCATCGACTACAAACTCATACTGATTCTGTAAACCAACCCGGGAGATCTTGATCTATGTGAACGACAAAAGACGGTTGCTTCTTGACACTGCGTGCTAAGCTATCCGCTCTTGAATTTTGCGTCTTTGGTACATAGATAATCTTTGATCGTGTGAAACCTTCTTTCTAGTCATTCTTCTGGTTCTGAAACCATCTTCACCAACTAAAAACAATCTGTTGCAAAGGTAATCTGAAATTGGCATAAGTTTTTCATATTCCATTGCCCAGAATAGTGTTTCTATCTCCGCATGTAGAGGAGATAGACAAGCCCGGACATTCATTGCTCCCAACAACCCATTAAATCTTTCTAAAGTACTCAGCCAACCTTTTCCGGAGAAAATCTCATTCTCTTTCCAGGAACCATCTGTGAAACACCATCTCCATGGGATTGATGGGAGAGTTGTAACCTCGACCTGGGATATTGTCCTATTTCCGTTCAATACATGTGCTTCAACCCAAAGTATTGACTATGTTTCTGCCAATGTGAACGTGTCCCTTAGATCCATGTCCAGATTACTAAAAACTTTATTGTTCATTCCTTTTCAAATATACCAAATATTAGATTGTAAATTATAAAACAGAAATATTCAATATTTTTTATAATTTTTATAATTGTTATCTAAAAATAATATGCACTGTATTATTATCTAAAACATTTTTCATCATATAAATTTAAAATTAAAAAAAAAACAGAAAGATAAAATTTCTATATATATTTCGAGTAAAATATATATATATATATATTAATGGGAAACTCTGTCAGACGTGATAAATTTATTTGGCATAATATTTTTAGTTGATAATATTTGCACTGATAAATATTGATAAGATAATTATCTCATCAAAAAATCTTGTTATATAGTATTAACTTCTAATTTATCTGATGGATTAAATTTATTTTTTTCCAACTAACTTCCATTATTGAACTATACCACCACGCATTTAAAAATAAGAGGAGAATCTTCTTGTAAGCGAATCTGTTATGTAAGAAGAGGTTGTACCCGACAAAGACATTCATCCTTCTCTGTTCCCGCCGTAACTAATCTCCTCATCTTTGCAAAGGAATCTTGTTGCGATGGGAACATGGAAGAAGAAAAATAGTTATCAGAACAAAGTTAGCTACATATCAGTCCCAGCTCAGATCATAAAGTCAGTTTCTTCCTCGTCTCTTACACACAATAAATCTTCAAAGAAGAACACGACCAAGTTCTTGTTTCTTCTCCTCAGAAACCCAAAGCTCTGGGCGTTCTGTCTCCTCTCGCTTTCTGTTTTAGGAATTGTATCACGACTTGGTCCTTGTCTTTCTCCTTCCGGTCCACATCAAGAAAGTCAACTTCAGAGCTCCGATTCAATTGCGTATACCCGATCAAACAGTACTCATGCTGAGATTCCGAATGCAGATGATCGATCTTTAGATATGATTCCAAAACCACCAGTGGCTGTTGTGGAGAAGAATGAGACCTTTGGTGGTGATTCAAAGCTGATCATCACCTCTAAACATGTTTTGGGTGATAAGAATGAGTTTTGGAAGCAGCCTGATGGATTAGGATACAAGCCGTGCCTGGACTTCAGCTCTGCGTACAGGAGAGAGAGCAAGAGGATTGTTAGAGAGAGGAGAAAGTATCTGATGGTGGTTGTCTCCGGTGGGATGAACCAGCAGAAGAATCAGATTGTGGACGCAGTTGTGATTGCCAGGATCCTAGGTGCTGTTCTTGTCGTCCCAGTATTGCAAGTCAATCTAATTTGGGGTGACGAGAGGTAAGAACTCTAACAAGTTGAACATAGATGGATCATAAGAATGTTCTGAATGTTTTTTTTTTTTTTGGCAGTGAATTTTCAGATATATTTGATTTAGAGAGATTCAAGAGTGTTTTAGCAGATGATGTGAAGATAGTCTCTTTGCTGCCGGCAAATAAAATAATGACTAGACCAACAGAAGATGGTGGTATGCCTTTCAATGCTTCTCCTCAATGGATCCGTTCACACTATCTAAAACGAGTAAGTCTCAAACATCATCATCCTTTGAGTAACTCTCTTCTATGGTTACCTATTTGGTTTAAACCAACGGGGGGTTGGACTAGTGACACTTGAGGGATAATCCCAATACGGTGAACCCACAGTTTGATTCCCGCTGACCAACAAGGGATTTACAAATGTCGGCATCGCTGGGACCCACTGATTAATCGGTTGACTTCGGTCGCCGGACACTGGTTAATTAAAAGAAAAAAGAAAAAGAAAAACTATTTGGTTTACCTTATCAGATTCTTTTTTGTTTCATGCAGTTTAACAGGGATGGAGTTCTGCTTTTAAGGAGATTGGATTCAAGATTGTCTAAAGACTTACCCTCTGATCTCCAGAAGCTTCGTTGTAAGGTACGCAAGCAAAAAGTGTTTGGTTTCTTTTTCTTCTCCTTGGTTAACAAAATGTGTGTTTTAGGCAGCGTTTGAAGCACTGAAGTTCTCGCCAAGGGTGATGGAGTTGGGGAAGAAGCTAGCAGAGAGGATGAGGAGCAAAGGTCCTTACATTGCGCTTCATCTTCGGTTGGAGAAAGACGTGTGGGTGAGAACAGGCTGCCTTACTGGTTTGAGCTCAAAGTATGACGAGATTGCAAGACTAGAAGGGATTAAGCGGCCTGAGCTCTTAACAGCCAAATCTAGCATGACGCCTAACGAGAGGAAACTAGCAGGTCTATGTCCATTAAATGCCAAGGAAGTAACAAGGTGAGTGAATGAGCTTGCTCACTGTTTTACATGGGAGATACTGGTTTTCAAACTGTACTTTTGTGTGTGTTTCAGGCTGCTTAGAGCACTTGGAGCACCGAGAGACGCTAGGATCTACTGGGCTGGAGGGGAACCTCTGGGCAGAAAGGAAGCTCTGAGACCGTTAACAAGTGAATTCCCACATCTTTACAACAAATACGATATAGCATTTCCCCTTGAACTCAAACCTTTCGCGAAACGAGCTTCCATAATGGCAGCAATAGACTATATAGTCTGCAAGGAGAGTGATGTGTTCATGGCATCTCATGGAGGAAACATGGGCCGCGCGATTCAGGTACACACACACACTCTTCTAAGGTCAATTTAATGCTTTGTGTTTACACATTCTTAAGGCTAAGGTGTTGAACTAATCCTTCACAGGGTCACAGAGCTTACGAAGGACACAAGAAGCTTATAACACCAAACAAAAGGCAAATGCTCCCATACTTTTTGAACACATCAATGACTGAGACAGAGTTCGAGAAGATGATGAAAAAACTACACAGACAATCTCTAGGACAGCCGGAAATAAGGGTTAGCAAAGCTGGAAGAGATGTTACAAAGTATCCTGTTCCTGAGTGTATGTGCAATAATCAAACCACTCCCACTGTTTAAAACTTCTATTTTTTGTTGTTGCACATACGGATCTAAGACAAAAATAATAATTATTATTATCTTTATAATGTGCCCTTTTTACTCCAGTTTTTTTTTTTTTTGACATCTTTTACTCCAGTAGATCCTACTTTTTCATTAACAAGATTATGTTAGGTAAACATAATAAGAAGCAAGAATGAACTGATCCACATAGAGGAAGAAACACACGAGATGATTCATTTTAAAAATGCTTATTAATTCATAAAGCTAAAAGTCTTACAGAAGAGAAACAAATCTTTCACCAGGACACTTTGCAAGACACCAAACTTAGAAAGCTTATTTTCCACAGTGTAACAAACTGCCTGCACCTAGGAAGAGCCCGAAAATTGCTGCGCTGCCGAGTGTTGTTTGCCCTATGTACCTTATCTTCATAAGCCCAGGCACCTCCAAAAAAAAAAAAAAAGAAGGAACAAATGATCATCAAGCAGTGATATAATACAATCCCCCAAACGGTTAATTTTGATTGAGATTTTTCACAACAAGAGCAGTTCTAGTCTAGACATAAAGCGCTAAGACTTAGAATTCATCATCCTCACAAGCTCACAAATAACACAACAAGAGCAAAACAATCATAACTAAAGCGTTAGACCAAAATAAAAGTTCTCTAACATGGGGGTGACATAGATGCATAAGTCAATTAGTTAATGCTCAAAAGTGAAGACAGAGACATAAGACAACCATATCCATGAGTGAGTGTGTATGTATTCACCAAGAAGAACCAAACAATCCTATGCATAATCCCTCAGTATTCTTTCCAGTTTCTCCCAACAGAATGTTTTAGAAAAATATTTCAGTTTACCCTGAATCTAATCGCCTCGTAAGTTCCATAGACAGCACCTGAGAAACACACACATAAGATTTTGTCAACAAAAAAGTATAAGTCTATCTATCGATGTATTCGTCGAGGTTATTTCAATCATTCGATGAACTAATAAAAATAGGGATTTAGGGTTTTTTCCCCGGAGTTGAAAAAAAGGAAAATGAAAGGGAGAGAAAGATTACCTACAGCACCGCCAAGTGCGCCGCCGATGGCAACTCCGGCAGTGATTCTGGTCAAACATTTCGTTTCTCTCGCCATCTTTGGAACACTTGTTTCTCTGGGAGGTTTTGGGACAGTTACTTACTGTCGATGTGTGTTTTCTGTCGGGAAATAATTTTGAGGTTGCCCTCTCGCCGCTTTTTAAGTTTCATTTTTTTTTTTTACTTGGAGAATAATGGATTTTGCCTTTCGGGCCAAGGTCAACAGAGTTACCGACTTCTTACAAAACCAATCTTAACCGTAAGCTTGAATTTTTTTGGTTTTGGTTAGGAAAAGTAGAATAATCAAATTTAGTTATTGGTTCAATTATATTCAGATAACAAATAGCTTGAATATAATTTTTCTAACGAATTTGACTAAAATTTGTCTTGATTCATGTAAATTTGGTTGGTTCGATTCATTGATTTAAAATTTTAACATATCTTATATAATAAAACAGACTTGCCTCTCTCCTCATTAAGCCACGTCATCAGGTAAGAGAGGGCAAATCTCGACACGTGTCAACACCTGGGTTGTTCTGTGTTTTTTTTTCTTGGTTTTGTTTCTTACGTTGTCTGATACGGAAATGTGAACTGGGCTTTATAGTATTTGTGCATGAAGCCCGGAGTGGAGCCCAGTCTTCTTCACGCTGTCTCAACCCACAAGTGGTTTAGGGTTTTCTCCTAGAGTAACTTACTTGAGCTTGGGGTATAAATATC